>NW_026000108.1:28007994-28054875 GCF_001458135.2 Marmota marmota marmota | reverse complement strand
GGGTGGGGGGGGGGGGGGGGAAGTGTACACTCATTCATTATTGGTGGGACTGCAAATTAGTACAACTACTACTCTGGCAAGTAGTATGGAGATTCCTCAAAAAACTAAAAATGGAGTCACCGTATGACCTAGCTATCTCACTCCTTGGTGTTTATCCAAAAGTACCAAAATCAACCTGCAATAACAATAATGCCATATCAATATATAATAGCCATATATATTATATCTATTAGTTTTATATAATATATATATAATATATATATATATATTGGAGTTATATATATATATAACTCCAGAGTATATATGAATTTTACTTAGCTATAATAAAGAAAGTAATTATGGGGTTTGCCAGTAAATGCATGGAACTGGAGAACATCATGCTAAGTGAAATAAACCAGACAAAAAAAATCAAGTGTCATATGTTTCCTCTCATACGTAGAAGCTAGAGCAGAACAAAGAGAACAAAGTAGAGAAAGTGTGGAGCAGGGATGGAATACCACCAGAATATAGGGAAGATCAGTGGAACAGAAGGAGATTGAGAGCATAGAAGGAAGGGGGACAAGAAAGGGGAGGAAAAGTGGAATGAATTTAATAAAATTATGTTATATACAAATATGAATATATCACAGGGAATTTCATCTTATCTATAGGTAAAAGTATCAATGAAAAATAAATAAACATGCAAAAAGAAGACCAGTAGGGTAGAGGAAGGAGAAAGGAGGAGAGAGGAGAGCATGGAAAGGGGGGAGGAAGGGGAATAAGATAAAATTCCAAGCATGTATGATTTTGTCAAAATGAATACAAGCACTACTTATAACTATAATGCTTTAAAAAGAATAATTAATGAATAAAGGATGGTATTTATGGATTATAGAGGTAAATTTGTGTTCACTTTGATATATATAAATCAGAAAATATAGACACACATGGTTTTTCCTGTTATCTTTCAGGCCAATGGAGTTGCTTTGTTTTGTAATGTAAAGTACATGGTAATCACAAGTTATTTGTATTAATTCTTACTATACACTCTATAAATAGTAAAAACACTTACTAGATTCTGGCAATAGGTTACCAATCAACTACAATCCATTTTTAAGGTTGTTTAAACTCTTATCTTTTTAAAAAATATAAGTATAGACATTAATGTTGGAGGAGAATAAAGTTCAATCTTTAAGACCACTATATTTTAAACTGGAATCTCCAAAATTCTTCTGATTAAAAGTCTCACTTTAGCACGATATGCAGGAACATGCACTAACTAAATTACCACTTGGGTTATACACAATCTATATAATTTTGGTAGCAAAAGACATATCACTAGATACTTCACACCAGAGTCCTCTTGATTGCTTCCCCCAGCCACATTCCAACGTTTTACTGCTGCCTGCTTTCTAAACTGCACACATTTTAGCAAAGAACAAACAATCTACCCCTTTCTTTCTAACCTTGCTAGCCCCAAACCAAAGGGATGATAGCTACATAAAAGGCATGATTGGAAATGGAGATATGTGAGTCCAGGTCAAGATTACCCACTTGTTAGGGCACTTGTATGAGTTCTTAATGTCATTGAGTTTAAGTCTTCTCATCAATAAAATAAGATTGTACGACATAATGTACATAATCAATTTGGCACATAGTAGCCCCCCAATTAAAAGTAGTTTTTGTTTCAAGTAAGTTTCTGCAGCCATTTTTTAGTTTTTAAAAGAAAAAAAAAATTTCCTTCACAACTAAAGAAGAGAAAAGTCTCTCTCTGCCTTTTCTGTTAGAAACAAAAGGATAAATATTCAATGAAAAGATAGGAAATAAGATCAAGTTTGCTATTAATTAGTATATTATATTTGTTGTTAGTATTTTCTTTCTTGGTGATAGCTTAACACGTGTATTTGACTTATTGGTGGAGATTTTGTTTAAGCAATTAAACTGGGGAAAGAATATACCTACAGATAGATTTATCTATAGGGTAAATATTAATTCAAATTTAACTTTTCTTTTAAAAAGTCAGGTTATTTTTTTTCCTTACACTAACAGAAGATTTTATTTATTTATTTTTTTTTTTTTAAAGAGAGAGTGAGAGAGAAAGAGAATTTTTTTTTAATATTTATTTTTTAGTTTTCGGCGGACACAACATCTTTCTTTGTATGTGGTGCTGAGGATCGAACCCAGGCTGCACGCATGCCAGGCGAGCGCGCTACCGCTTGAGCCACATCCCCAGCCCCAAGAAGATTTTTTTTTAAATACAATAATTATAACAGTATGCCACATCTTTGTAATTCATCATAAGTTTTTGAAAGGAAGCATTCATTTGATCTTTTTTTATATCAATCATTGAATAACCTACTTTGGGTTCATTAGAACTAAAATTTTTATTTCCTTTAGTAGATCAATAATATTTTATCTCTAAATTAAAGTTATTTCATAATATTTCAATACTGATCTCTAAATAGAAGACATTTTGTTACAGTGTTTAATCATTTAAGTTTCTTTGCTTACCATTTTATCAGTGAGCAACAGTGGGGTCTTACTCACCGGTAGACATATAGATGTGTGATCCTGTTTGTTTTGGCAGTAATTGCTCTTTTATGATCTTTTTCCGACACAAGATTCTTCTTATCTTGGTGTGGAAAACAAGGTAGGAATACAGTAACGGGCTTCTGGAAAGGATGTGTTGATGGGTGCTGAACATGAATCAGAGGACTTGTGGACAGTACTGAGTAGGAAGCTTCTTGCTGTGCTTTTAAATATGCAATCAGAGATGGGTCCACTGGTTGGATCTAAACAAAGGAAAAACACTGTTTACATTTCTATATTTTAAAAGCAAAATATATAAAACATTAGCAAATATTGCAGAATATAATTCCTAAGCCATTTTCTTAAAATTTGACAGGACATATCTTTATGAATTACTGTGTCCACTGTGGACTGGTAACAACACTGTTTATATTACAGAACAGCCTCTGGATCCCTGTTTACAAAGTCTTTCTGAAATCTGGCTTCCCTGTCCTGTGTTATAAATAACTAAGGAGCACTCTAAATTGTAGGCAACAAAATGACCTAGAAAACAAAAGAGACATTTTATATAATTTCTAATTATAACTATTGTTAAATCAAGTGATCTTTAGAAACTAGGAAAACAAGACTATATTTACTTAAGTGTTTCCTTCTCATATAAAAATGGTTAATAATAAAAATAGATAACATAATGCCAAAATTTCAAAATTTATGGAGAATATGAATAAAATATTCATATTATGTTTTTTCTCCAATCTTTCTGCTTCACTTAGCACTTAGGATGATAATTGGGAGAAATATGGGCATAAGTTGAGCCTGGAAAAATAGGGAATATTATTTGAAGAAATAAATATTCAAAAAGTGACACTGATATATCATTATACTCTTTGAAAATGGTTTTTGCATATGTTAAATCCTGATTCAAAAAAGGCTAATGTTTCATAATTAAGTAAAATCAAACAGTCATAATAATAAATATTTTAATTGATTAGCTATTTTTGTCATACTCTCAGATGCAAATCTTGAGTTATGTAAATGTCCACAAATCTGTCATCAATTGTTTCATATATACTCAACATTGTGTTTGATAATAAATATAATAAACAAGACAGTGCAAAATACCAGCTGGGAAGGCCTTTCAAACAAAGCATGGATTTGTTTGGGAGTGAAACTCTACATGCTCAAAATCATCATCTTCGCTGATATCGCTGCATGCTAATCCATAACAAGCACAAAAGAAAAACCCGTTTACTGTTACACGAAATATTTGCATCTTGTTCATCTTTAGGGCCAGCAGAGCCAGGAGAAGGAGCTAATTGATTTCTCATATTTACCTTTAATTGTACCAGCACCGATGAGCTGAAAACTCCTGGGGGGTAACTCAAGGATATTCGGGAATCCACGCTTGACTTCACAGTGAGGCCTTTTTTTGTTACTGTAAAGGACTCTCTCTTTAAACAAGACACAACTGAAAATATACCCAACTTGTAAGCTCTCACGGCCGCGCAGGTTCCCTGTGTGGATTACAGATATTAAAACAAGCTATATCACTGTCTGGGGAAGTACACGCTGTCCACACTCTGTGAACTCTCAGAAAAACCCATATGTTGTCAATATGATTACCAGGATTTGGAATGATCCAATTAACTGAAAATGGGTTCTTCTGTGAGATAAAGTAGAAACAGCTAACTAAAAGCTTCTCAAATTCAGATTGCATGACACACAAAAAAGAAAAGTCCATGTATTTTTAAAATTAGATCCTCCCAAATGTACATGTATGATAGGCGATCATATTCAGTGTTCTCGCAAATATTAATTGCTTCTGGAATTCTAGACTCCTTTAGCTAGAATGGATTTTAAATACTAGTCTTTTTTTATTCAGAACATTCAGCCCTGTCTTAGGGAATTCTGAGGAGTAGAATTTCATTATTTGGGTAGTTTATTCAAATGCTGGAGCACCTGTACTGTTAGCAAATTCATCCTTCTGACAGCTCAGAATCTTTTAGGATGCCAAAATTAAGTCATTTTCTCTATTTCTCTTCATGTAGTGGGAGCAGATGACTGCAGAAAGATACATTTGCGTTTCTTTTTTATGTAGTGACATTCAAATGTGTAATCATATATGCAGGCACATATTCAAGCTTTTTATATCACACAAAAGAGAACTGAGTACATAAATGAAAACGAAATGACCTCCTCATGTAATCACCAAAGCTTAAAATGAGGAGGCAGACTTAGATGTAATTCGGTGTATTCATGCTTCCCCAAACACCAGCCGGACTCTGCCCTAGCATGAGTGGATAATCATGCACACACACACACAAACATTTCAAGGACAATCACAATGGAAAATAATCTATCATTTGAAAGCTGACTAAGGAGGAGATTTCACAATATCACTGCATGAATTCATTGTTGGGAAAATTCAAGGCATGAATGTTCTCAACTGGCCAGAGGGAAAATAGTGAGAAACAGGCAAGAAAAGTCTCCTGGAAACCAGGAGAACACATTTGGCAGACACTGGACAACAAAAAGGGTTTTTAGGAATTAGAATTTTTAAATGTCATAGGACCCACAGAAAAAACTGGAAAGAATCCAGGATTTAAGTTTTCTTGAGCTAAAACTAGGGATAACTACCATCAGAATACTGTAAGAGGAAAAGTATACGGTTTTATTTTTCATGGTAGACAATGATTCTCTTTTTCTTTTGCTTTGATCATCCATTTACTGAGCAAATTTCAAACTCATTTTGTGGAAAGCCCACATGCTGGGAGCAGATTTTACTTTACTGTGGCAGTCACGCAAACTGGCCAGACTAAAAAGTCTAATAAAGGGCAGTGTGGATCAGACTTTCATACTTAATGACTTGCTCGACTAAATATAAAATGAATTAGTTGAATGAGTTGGAAAGGGTGATTAGAATAGGCTTTGTTTGCTTATTCAATTGCATAATCTTGTTTGTAGTTTGGAAAAACCAAAACCAGAAAATGTAGAGATGTGTTATAAAGATTTTTGACATGTATTCCCCACGCTCTGTCTTTTCCACTTACATAAAGGTGGAAAAGACAAATATTTTAATAGGTTAAAAAGAACCTCAAATATTAGTCCCCATCAATTCTACAGTACTAAATTTAATAATTGTGTATATTCTTTCTTTGCAATGTATGAATTTGTGATCATAGAGAGTTTCAGATTTATTACAGTAGAATCAATAATGAAAAATGACAATTTATTAACAACTAGCATGTATTTGTAGGTTTCCTCTTAGGCTCATAAATGTGTTGTCTACTTAATACTTACAGTCTTATCAGGTGGACACTATTATCATGTTCATTTTTCAGATGAAGAAACTAAGTCATAGAAAGAGTTTTTAATTTACACAAGTTCATGCTGCCAGAAAGTATAGAAACCTGATTTCAAACCCCACCAATCTTCCCCCACTTCCCCAATACTGACCACCATGCACACTATCTTCTATGTGCAGGCTGAATTCCATTTATAGACTTAATTACTAGGTCAAGGGAGGCACACACAAGCCTGCACACACAATTTTTTCTTTTTTGCATAGTTTAAAACTCATGAATGATAAAAATAAAGTCATTAACACATGGGGATTTTAACACTCTTAAATTTAGACAGGGTCCAACACATTAGATATGCTATTCTAAAGCTAGGCTAAAGCATGAAGTTAATTAAACTATGATGTCACTTTTGTTTCTCAGGTGAAAAAATAACATTTGCTGAGTCCTAGATCCAAGTTCTCAATTCCTGACATTGGCAAGTCATTTCTGCTCTCTGATCTTTATAGATGGCAAAAAAGTATAAATGTATTGGCACAAACCTATCCACCCTTTGTTATCAATGGAGCCATTATATCTACAATACAATCTATTAGTCTGCCCTACAGCAAATTCAAATGTAGCCAAGGATTTACTGACCTTGTAACTTCCTATCATTCCTTCTAGTGAATTTGGGGTTAGGTAACTTGATTGAAGGTTTATGTCAGACACTTTCACCATGATATCTCTGTAATTTCCCCTGTAACGTGCAGTAAATGGAATTGCAATGCATATTGGAAATGGAATTTTCTCTTCCTTATCTGAGCATTCAATGGAGATGACATTGCTAACCAGCTCTTCATTATCACTCACTATTAAGCAACTCATGCTGTTAACTATCCGGCACTCCAGCTGCTGTAGGACACGTGATGGTGCTGTAATGTAGCAAGACACTTGGGGGTCAGACTCCTCTATCAGCATATGATACCTGCAGAAACAACAGAATGTCATTTTTCCAATTATTATTATTTTTAAATGTACTTTGTAGCTTTCTGCAGAGGGCACAAACTCAGAGCATATTGCCTTGGTACGAACCTCAGTTCTCCTTATAAAACCTGTGACCTTGGGAGAGGTACTCTACCTGTCTATGCCAGTTTCCTTAACTATAAAATAGTATTAAATGATATCTACCTTATAGGAAAACTGTGGGTTAAGTGACCTATTATATATTAAGTAATTTGAAAGAAGGCATTATACTATATGTTAGCCGTAATTATTGTCTACTAATGTGACTACTATTGTTATTTATGTGATTGATTTATTTCTTAGTATCGTTTACTTCATAATAAGAACTTGAAGATTGCTGATGCTTCTTGATAGACCAAGAACTAATTACTAAATGGTTTCCCACATTACAAGGTAAGGGAGTACTTGTGTACAAGGTATTATAATTGTATAAACACACTAGATCAAAGAGTGATGTAAACTCTATTTTTTTAGAAAGATTGAAAATGGTTCAGAGATTGAATTCAGTAGTAATTAGGAACAGATTGTTTGCAATCCTCAAATAATCATTCCAAAAGCTTAACTTGACAATATTTTTCTCATTTTAACTATTATAATTACCAAAGACTTTTAGAGCCTTATAGATTTAAACTCAAATTTGAGATCAGTCACTTTCTATTTGTATGACCATAGACATCAATAATTATTATTAAAATAGCTAAAACTTAATGTTTTCTGTGGACCAGGTTTTAAGTCTACATAATATCATTAATCTTCACAACTATTGTGTCAGATGGGGACTACTATCATCACCATTTTACAGACAAGGAATCAGGGTTAGAAAATCTAACCACAGGGCTGGGGATGTAGCTCAGCGGTAGAGTGCTTGCCTTGTGTATGTGAGGCTCTGGGTTCCATCCTTACCACCACAAAATAGAGATGGAGGCTGAAAAGAAAGAAAGAAAGGAAAGAAGGAAGAAAGAAAAGAAGGAAAGAGGGAGAAGGAAGGAAGAAAAGAAAGAAAATTTAGCTTGCTACAAATCTCACAGGTTGTAAATTTTAGAACCGATAATTGGCTCCATCCATCTTTAACACAATAACTCAAACTCAACTCTTACACTTCCTCAAATGATTCCAAAGTACTGTTTGCTTCATCCATAATAATGTGTTGTGAAGACTGAATGAGACAAAACATCTAAACTTCTTATAGTAATGTATTAGCATAAGCTGGGTATTCAGTAACTATTAGATCTCTATTAAAATTACCAACTTGAGTTTCTCCTCTTCTTCTATTTGTCATTTTGTACTAGGGAAATGATTGAAACATAGCAAAGGTAGAGAGAAATAAAAGGATCTATATATAGCACAGCAATATTTTACAGTTACAAAATAATCTTATCTGGGTTTGGTATATAGAATTTTATTAGTATATATTACATATTGGTATGTATCAGTACCAATATATATACTGATATTATTGGTATATAGAATTTTAAAGGGCACTTAAATGCAGAAATCTAAAAAAGATGCTCATATTACAGAGAGGGTCATTTATTTATATTTATAATTCTGAACTCATAAAGTGAGAAGGAACAAAAGATTACACAGAGCATTGGTCTGCTAGAGTATTCTCTAGTGATAGTGATGAAGTTAATTCATAAAATGAACATCGTTCAATTGAGGGTACAGTGACTTCAGGAATAATCCATCTCCGTGTCTGGACACTCTCTCAATGCACTCTTCTTCCAGAGCTATGGTTCCCAATCAACAGATGAAGTAGGATGAGGAGAACTACAAAGGCTTCCCATTCTCCTCAACCCTAATAAAATATTATCTAGTCTCTAGTCACTAAAATAATCATGTTGGTTTATTCTAGTCTTGTTTCTCCTTTGTGTACACACCAGGACAGCTACTCTGAAGAAGATAGGGTTCTTCTGGAAAGGTAACCATACAGGAACTACAGCAGATTCTGAGAAAGGTTTTGTTTATGACATGTATTTTTATGTGGTGTGATGGCTTCCTAGCCTGGGAGACTGGAATGAATAGTCATCTTCTTAAACATGCAAGCCAAGCACAATTGATTTGGATGCCATAAAGAGGAAATCACTAACTGGGGAACACCTAAAGGAGGTGTTAGAGGGAGTGGTTCAGGCCTATGACTCACTAACTGATGTTTTGAGTCATTTCTGAATGTGAGGATATAAAGTGTTGATGTTTTTCTCAACTGAGATGGGTAACCACATGCTAAAAACTGTTGCAGTTGGTTTGCAGGGACAGTAATTCTTACAAACCACAGCAGTCTTTCATATATTGAACGAGTCATCTATACACTTCATTAGAGTCTGACTGTGGGGACATCACAGCAAAACTAACCGAACCTCTTCATTTCATAGATAACTAGGGTCAATGTGAGCATATTGACTTGCCAAAGATCCCCGACTCTGTTAGTGATGTCATCCTGGAAATGGTACTGTAAATTTATCTGAAAGAGAATCAATACATCATAGCAGTGATGTGGAGGGGATAGGTGAAGAGAGGTAATGAGGAGGAGGCAGGGAAAGTGAGGGCAGCTGAGGGTGAAATGAAATAGCACACTAACATTTAGCTGGGCACCAACACCTACAGAGTGGCATGGTCTTAGGCCCTTTCCATGATTTTCTCCTCTGACCTTATCAAATATACCCAGGAAATATATATTATTTCTACAAACAAGAAAAATGAGGTCAACAATGGAGCAAATTGCTCAGGGTCACAGAAATAGTGTGTAATAAAACAGAAAATAAAAATCAAGTCTATCTAATTCCCAAAACAAGTGGTCCCCCCCTGTCCCTATTGCTTCTAGGGGTATTGTTTATCTGGGAAATTATGGTTTGTGGATATTTTGTTCTACATAGACAAAGGATACTTGCAATTTTGGAAGGGAATATAATTCATAAAAATACATCAGATTCATAAATCTTTTTCCCTTTATTTAAATCATGGACATTTAGAGAGTCTCATGAGAACTGTGAAATTTTTCCAAGGAGATAAAATTGGCATGAACATACAGAATCAAATTTAAAAACCAGGTTAAAAAATTATGGTGATTTTCTTGAAATCACAAAAAAAATAAATAAGAGGCTAGAAAATGTTCTTTTAATTTTTTTTAACATTCTGCAATCTTCTACTTTTTTCTTACAATTCAAAAAGTAATGATTTGAACAATTGTTTTTATTACTTTCTCATCTAGTTCATTCTTTCTTATTTTAAAGAAACATTTAATACATATGTTTTCTAAAACTGTAAGAAACAAATAATATAAGTAATGGCAGCCACACCAATTTCTGAGGGGGGAATTTAACCTGAATTACTGATATATAATATGTGTCAGAGATATGACATGGAAATGTAAAATCGTATTCATGTATAAATAACATATATGTGGGTATGGTCCTGATGATTGTGCTCTCTCAAAATTCATATGTTGAAATCCTAACAACCAAGGTAATGGCATTAAGAGGTGGGGCCATCTGGAAGGTGCTTAGGTCCTGAAAATAGAATCCTGATGAATGGGATTAGTGCCCTCATAAAACAGGCCCCAAAAAACACTTCCACCCCTTCCGCCATATGCACACACAGCAAGAAGGTGCCATCTATGAACAAGAAATTCTTCACTACACACTGATATGCCAACACCTTCTCTCTCTTCTCTGCTTCCAGAACTATGTTGTTTAAAAGGTCCCACTTGGTGCTATTTTGTTATAGCAACCCAAATGGGCGAAGACATTTCCTAACTACAAAAACACATAAACAGGTAGATATTGAAAGGCACATCTCTCATTGTGTTTACTTACTCCTTTTCCATTATGCTACTCTTTTGCTTTAGACTGTCTGAGTCAATGGGAAGATTATTCACAAGTTTACTGGAGATATCCCGTGTTGTTGAGGATGTGGTAATCTCTTCTCTTTGGTTTTCTGAGGTCCCTTGAATTTCTCTTTTTGTTATCTGGATTATGTCATGAATCTCCTCCTTGTTGCCATTTATGTTCTCAGCAGTCACATGTCCTATTTGTTTATCATCTTCATTTTCTACATTATCTGGGAACATGGTGTTCTGTGACGTTTCTTGCCCTGTAACATTTCCATTCAATGACACATTGTTTTCTCTTTCCACTAATTCAGAATTTATGTGTGTTTTATTTTCTTTTAACTGAACCTGATTTGTGTAATGGCTTTCCTCCTCATTTGTGGGAGAAACAGTAGCTGTTTCTATGACATTTAGTTCCTCTCTTGCAGCAATGTCTGTTGCTTTGGTGTCATGAATGGTGGTCATTGTCCGATGTGGAGTATGTTCATCATGCATCCTGCATAAATTACACATCTCCTTTTCTTCTTTCTTTAGAAGCAGAGCAGTATTCCCCAAATGCTCCTTCATTTTCATGAGGCATTCTATGAAAGCAATAATTTCTACACACACACACACACACACACACACACACACACACACAAAAGAATAAGTACGAAACTAAACCAAATCATGCTTCTCCAATGAGATAAGGCAAGAAAATCTTAGAAACCTACCAAGACCCTTAATGGGTACTTAAGCCAATCTCCTGAAGAAAGGCTGATTTGCACAACTGACACTTTAAACACTTCTAGGAACTAGAAACAAGCTACTTTTAAACATGATAGAAAAAGTACATTTGATCTTTCTTGCTCAAGAAAATGCTTTGAATTGTGAAAACAAATACCATGACCTCCTTCTGTGGGGTAAGAACTGAAGTTGGCTACTCCCTCAATCATTCCTCTTTTTGTGTGATTTTGAGATTTGTTCCTTTGCCTCTGAAGTTACTACAGTTAAACAATTACCCATTCAAAATGATGAGCCTAAAATTAGCTAAACACTCCAAATGAGGCTTGGAGAGCAGAAATGCTGTAGCTGTGTTTTTTTCTGCTGATATATTGGGGAAGAGCTGTTTTCTCCCATGAGAATAGGATTAGGTTTATACCATTTCTCCTACTGGATTTGTGGTCATTAGAAATTTTCAAATTGGTCGTTCAAAGAGCAGCTCTTATTATGCCTACAGGAACCTATGGTGTCTGTTCAAAGGCTGCTCAATGAAGTCCAGCCTCTTTACATCAGTGTAAACCCTCGTTAGGACCTGATTTGATGCCATCCGTCACTCCATTCCCATTTCATAACAGTCTCTGATCTGCACATCCCTCTTCTTGCAAATGACAAAGGTCACCTGATGACTTCTAGTGGGCTTAGCATCTCACCGGTTTTTAGGATTCGATTCTGAACTAAAGAATTTGTGATTTAAGGGTCCATAGCTCAATGTTTTCAGAATCATCACCAAATTATCCCTTCACTAGTCTGGGCTTACCTTTGGGCTCCAGTTCTGACAACCTATTCTTCGTCTTTTACCTGAGACCCTGTCTTTATTTTGGACTCCCTGTTTTCTGGTAGCTGAAGACTTGTCTTGACATTACCTAAGATCATGTTTGATGTTCTCTAGAGACAGTGGAAACCTCATCATGAGCTCCAGCTGACAGCTCCTGGACCCTGCTGCCTTTGGCAGATTTCTTTGATGTTCACTATTTGTCCTTTAGACTGAATTTCTTAGTAATATTCACCCTGCTTTCCTGATGGATTGAGACTGCCCCTGTAGCTTGACACTATTATTTACAGCTGGACTTCAGGATGCCACCTCTACTCTTGGGTAGAGTAACTGCTATTGTCTAAGATTGTATTCATCAGATACCACATTTTTCATGCCTCACTGTATGTTTCAGCATCTATAACTGGGCCTGTTCCCAAGAACTTGCCCCATAGGTGTGGGGGGATCCAGTTTCCTATCCCACATCACCCCAGTCCTCCAAGTGCTTTTGTAATTAGTGATCCTGGCTCAAATGTCTCTAGAAATAGAATGTTATATTCCAATATAGAAAAATTGCTTTTCTCTGCCCCAAACTAGGCCTCTAAGCCTTATATCCAGTTAATAATACCTCAAGATTCTCGAGGTTCTAACTACATAATTCCAATTCATTACTGAAGTTTCATTTCAAATATCATGTTTTGTTTTTTGGGTCTTTTTTTTCTGGAAAAATTCTAAATTCATCACCTAAAAATAGGATCCTGTCTGATTCCAAAGAGATAAGACTTCAGTCTTTTATCTCCAGTGGGACCAACTTGCCACTTCCTTGCATTATTGTGCATTTGTCTTACCATACTGCCCCTATTCTATTGCCAGTCCCTTATAAACAGAGACTCTACCATAGGCTTGTTAGTCTGCTTGTAGCATCTCTTAGATAGTGTCCTATCAATATTTCTTAGAGAAAGGAATAAATCAAAAAGATACTTACCTTGCCTCCAGATACATGCGTTCTCCTTGTCAAGCAGCACATACAGCTGCTGGCAGGTGGAACACAGGGTCCCTGCAGTGTGCTCCAACAGTTGGTGAAGAGCCCCACTGAGTTCCTGACCCAGAAAGACCACTGTGGCCATCCAGGTGGCCGCCCCAGGCCCCTCACAAAGGTCATCACCCAGGAGTGCCTGTTTTAGCATTTGGTTTTGTCTCCAAATCTGCTTCAATATTTGGCCTAGTTTACCTGAGCCCAAGTCTTCTGTCTCCATTTTATGCTCCAAAAATAATATGCCTCTTTCCTGCCAGCAAAGCCTAAAGGTTTAGCTAATTCAAACCTGGTGATGGTTATTTCTTCTAAAATCTAGGACAAGATCCAAGTCAGCTAGCCAAGCACTTTCCTGCAACATAATAGCTTATTCAGCTTGTTGTTGACTAGTGAAAAGTTACTAGGTGACCAAAGGAGGGGCGTTCCCAAACCCCTTGCTCTTGTGTACAGAATAGATTAATCACGGGGATACAGCTAGTTCACACAACCCAACTCTTCAGCTCGCTTTTGCAAATTCAACACACTAATGAAGCCCAAATCCTTTTCAGCTTTGACACAACAAAATATGGATTCCAGAACTGGCAATATGCATTCTTAAAAATACTTGTGAATGAAAAAAAAATATGATGTCCGGTTTGTTTCAAAACAAAGTATAGGAATGGGATATAGATAAAATAAGATCAGCTATAAAAATTGATAGTTGTCAAAACTGGATATAGTTACACATGGGGGTCCTTACAATTTACTGATTAGTATATATGTATAGTGTTTTTATAGTAAAGAGTTCAAAGAAAAAAGATTCTTCTACTGGAGCAGATCCTACTGCCGTTGTTTAGGTAAGTATAATTAGTTCTCTTTTATATGGTAAGTTGGCAGCTAGATGGAGATAGGAACTTGGCCTTCTTACTCCTTGATAATTTCCCTCTAATTGGAAAATACCTTCTCAATAAAAGAGAGCAAACCTGAAGAGTGGCTTTCTCTGAATGAGCAAGGAGTTTTTGCCATATATAATTAAAAAATACAGCCACTGCAAACTCTCAACCCTGCTGCCCGCTCTGTGAGCCCATTACACATGGGGCGACTGCAGTACAGGACTCCATGAAGGGCCCCCCGGGAGTGTACACCAGAACAGGCTGCTTCTGGCTCTCCAACCCTTTTGCTCCCTGAAGAAGGGAGGGCACACACCAAAGGTATAGGGTGGTACATTTGTTCCCTCAGATGTACTGGAGTGGAATGAAAGCTTTCCAAAAGGGACCTGGAGTGCTTCCCTCCCACGGGCAGCACATTATCTCAACTTTAGCACTGGGGCTCTTCGAGCTACACTCATGACACCTGGAAGACTAGATGGGAAAAGAAGCCCAGGGAATAAAGACAAGAAAGAAAGCCACAGGTCTGGGCCTGAGAATCTAAAGGGGGAGTTGAGGAGCAGTGTGGGGACTCTTGGCTCCAGGAGAGAGTCTCTGCTGACCATCTTGTTTTGCAGTGACCCTCTGTTCCTTGTGAAAGAAACCCTTTTTTGAAATATGAGTCCATATCACATCATGGATCACGTTTTAAAAATATTTTCAGGCTCTTCTCAGTATTAAAGACTTTCTGATTCCATTTTAGTTTATTTTCTCTAACTCCTGAAACATATGTGTAATTCCCAAAATAATGTACATATGGCTTTAATTTGGTGCCAATTCTGAAAACTTTCCACTGCATTTACAGAGGGCCAAGCACTATTTAAGTGCTTTGGGGACTTCAGAGAGAGAGAGACAACTGCATGAACAGAGTATTAAAATACAGCTTAGATTGTTGAGAACTAGGACAGAAGTATGAACAAAAACTTTAGGAGTAAAAAATTAATTTTGATTAGAGGCTTAGATGTTTGAATTAGGAGCTAAAGGATGAACAGGATTGGGTCACTTAAGAGAACACAGGGAAGGGACACTGCAACCCAGGAGACAATGTGATCAAGGCTCGGGTGCAGAAAACCCCAGAGCGGGCTCACAGAAGGCAAAGTGAGGCTTTAGAGGAAAGTTCTGTTCATGGATCAGGCAAAGTAGCAAGAAGAAGGGCAGAGAGTCAGGAAGGGAAGTTAGAATTTTATTTTGCACACAGAAGAGAGGAAATATTTTCAAATGAATCTACAATGTGACCAAATCTGTGCTGCAGGGATGCAGATGGCTTAGATGTCAGAGACACAAGAATGGGGAGGCTTGAGGACCTGCAGAAAGGAGAAGGAGATACCTTACGAGGAACTTTAAGTGGAGTGGATAGAATTTTCAACTGTCAGGTTGAAGGAGAGGAATAAAAAGCATTGAGAATCCCTCCATTCACTTATTTTAGAAATACTTCTAGATCACTGATAAAATAATTGTGCTTGGTAGTGGCATATAACTAAAATTTTCAGTTTAGGGAGCTTCATAGATTGTAAACCCATTCAGGGATTTAGGAGGAACATTGGGATTGGTGGGCAGATAATCTGATTAACTTTGGATTTGTAGAGATTCATATAATTCAGAACAATCCTTTAGAATGTGCTATTAGATGAAAAGTCAGAATTTACATATTTTTTTTCATTTGGTACTTACATTTATTTATTTATTGGTTGTTCAAAACATTACATAGCTCTTGACATATCATATTTCATACTTTAGATTCAAGTGGGTTATGAACTCCCATTTTTACCCCGTATACAGATTGCAGAATATCATCAGTAAATAGGTGATGAATGAATTCCTGGAAGTAGAAAACATCAAAGAATTTATACCATGTCTATGTTTAAGTGTTGAATGAAACTGATAAAGAAATGCCAGGTCACTGGACCAATCTACATTAATTTCCTCATAGACTTGTGAGAAAATCCTTTCTCAGGGAGGGGGAAAAAATAAAGAAGGAACAAAAACTAACAACCTTTCTTCTCAGACTCAATAATGTTTGCTGTCCTCAAGCCTCAACTTGTTCTCAGTTTAGCTTCATAAGAACAAGTAATATTTACAAAATGAGACCTACCACAAGCCACACTGTTTTGACTTGTTAAAACAAGCATCTGCATGTTCCTGCATCTTGTTTTCAATTAGTTGATGTCACTAACCACAGGAAGAACTGACATTTTTCGAGTTAACTGCACAAGTTCATCTGGATGGTTTTAGCATTTGATTAGCATCTTCACTGTCACTACTAGTTATGATTCCTTTTACTTTCTTACTGAAAATCCTGTGCATTTACTGACTTTAAGATGTTAGCAGTCTTGAACTCATTCGAAATATTACGTGGTTGAAAGAACAATAACATTTCTTCACATCAAAAGCACCAAAATGTGCTAAAGATAAAATTTAGGTAGGCAGGATAGTCTCTCCTTTGCAATCTGAGGAAATAAGGCTCTGAAGTAGACCTGACCACCTATTAATCCTGTTGGAGATGAGAACAATAAAATTTGGGGGCCTAATAAAGTGTGCTGTTTTCTATGGATTTTGTGGTAAATACTAGTGGGTAGGTCCAATGTAATAGAGTTATGAATGCTTGTGATTATGACTCCACATTATTAGTTCTATTATCTGATGTTGTCTTTTTTTCTGTAGTTGGCTGCATCAAAGATTTTGTGCAATCAGCCATTGAGTGCCCATCTTGTGTCTGTTGAAGACAGTCTCATACAACTGGAAGAAGGGTAAAAGGAGAAGGAAAAGGAAATTTTAAAAATGTTGTCTTGCTTTTGCTCTCCCCCAATAACTTAGTGCACTGGAAAAATACAAATGAAATATAAGAATTTTCAAAGTGCTTACCAATTGTTAAGTGTTTTAAAGGAACAAATGGTAAAAATCAAAGCTAACATTTCTGGTTCAAATGCATGTATTTTAACTGCTTCCTTCTAAGATACCAATGAAAAATATGTAAACAATATAGAAAACAATATATAAACTCCAAATAAAGAGAATGGGTGACAAAGGTATCAACAAACTCCTAGAAGATTGAAAGTATCAGACAAGTGATAAGTGATTTGGTCAACAAGGACAGTTGACATCTACGCATGTAAATGATGAGGAGGGGAAACAGTTCTTGTCAGAACCTCAGAAGATTCCAGCATTTGGACACACCTACCAACTCTGAATGTGAAAGTGAACTTGAAGCTATAAACAGAAGTTTTCCTTGTGACTGGTTTTGGGAGCAGTAGATTTCTATGTCCCTCTCCTCTGTCCCAAATAGCTAGGCAACTCTCTACCACGCATTGAAGCTCTGAGATTTTCTCTATGAAGAAATAGCAGCAGAAAGGTCCATGGCTTAGGCTGAGTGGAGAAAGGAATGGAAGTACCATGTTAACTATAAGGATTATATCGATAATTTTATTTTTCAAAGTTTATTTATTTACCTATGTATTTATTTGTTTTACTGGTATTGAAACTTGAACCCAGGGGTACTTTACCAATAAGCCATATCTTTAGCCCTTTTATCTTTTTTTTTTTTTAAATTTTGAGGCAGGGTCTTGCCAAGTTGCCCAGATTGGCCTTGAACTTGGTGATCCTCTTGTTGTAGCCTTCTGAGTCTAATGAGTTTCCCCTCTGCTCTTCAGCTTAGCCCTAAGTAAGAACACGGGCTGACAAGCATAACATCCTAGGCATAAAATTGAAGGCTTCCTCTCTGGAGTAACCAAACACTCTAACTAACTGGTAGTGAATCATTTAGTGTCCCTCCCCCAATTCCCAACCCCTCACAGTCTGCCCTGTCCCTGCCAACCTTTCCACTATGAAGCTCCTACTCATGAGTCTCATGTATGCAGAGTTTCTAAACAATGTTCCTCATGCCTCACCTTTAAGTATGGCGTGACAGCTCAAGAGGCCAGACATTTGAATACGACTCCAGCACAAAGTTAAAGACTAAAGCTAACAAACCTGAATAAAGGACTTGGAAAAAACAAACAAAGACGACACACGGAAGAGAATAAAACACCAAACACATTTATAATTACTACTTTCAGCAGTTAAAATACATACATTTCAGAATCTAGGATAAGACCAGAAAATGTATCCATAAAACAAGAAATTTTCTTAAAAAGGAAACATCCAACCAATGAGAAATAACTCTCAGAAATTCAAATATGGTTACAGAAAAAAAAATTTTTTTTGTACTGAGGATTGATTCCAGGGGGACTTTACCACTCAGCTAAGTTCCCCGTCCTTTATTTATTTTTTATTTTGAGACAGAGTCTCACCAAATTGCGTAGGACCTTGCTAAATTGCTGAGGCTGGCCTTGAACTTGCAATCCTCCTGCCTCTTCCTCCTGAGTTACTAGGATTATAAGTGTGCACCACCACACTCAGCTGATCCCAGAAAATTTTAAGCTAGTAAATGGGCAGAAAGAATCAATTGAAAAAAAAAAATCTGTCAAAAGGTCAAACAAAAAGATGAAGAGATAAAACAACGGGAAAAAAGGGAAATTAAAAGTCAAATCCAGATGGTCTGACAAATATGAGTTCTAGAAAGAGAAAACAGAAGGAAATTGTCAAACAAAAAACATATTTCTCAAAATAAAAGGATGATATTTCAGACTGATGGAGCCTGGAAAGATATATACAGAAAGGAATCACAATTGGTCTTGTCACCATGAAAATCTAAAACATCAAGAACAAATATCTTAATAGCCTCCAAAGGAGAACAACAGGTTACATTTAAATTAGAAGTCATTAGACTTCTCACAGCAGCACTGGCACACAGAAGATAATAGAGCTGTAATTTCAATATTAGAAGGCAAACCTCTCTGAACTCTCTTTGGCCCAAGGTGTGTGTGTGTGTGGTAAAAAAGGGCTATTTCAGGATGCAAAATCCAAGTAATTGCCTTCTATGTACCATTTCCTGGGAAGCTTCTAAGCGACTTACCTCTACTAAAAGCAACAAGGTAAAACAAGAAAAAAGAAGGTATTGAGGTCAGGTTAACAGAAAATCTAGAAGGAAACAGCTAAATTAAATGCATAATATGAAGTCTCAGGGTGACAGGTGCTGGGGGCTCATGAGCCACCACTGTGGGTAGTCATCTCCAGGAAGCTGTAAGCAGGAAAAACTGGAGAATTTCCAGATGTTTTAAATATTTGAAGATAAGTTTTGTTCTTTCCTTGGAGAATTTGGGGGAAAGATTATTGATAACTGAGCCAATGAAATGCAAGACATTTATAAAACCAGGATAAAACCAAATTGAAAGGGAAGGATATATATTTATAGTATACTGTATAGTTCTGTTATGAATATTATTTACATAGCCATAATAATGAAAATGTTTATATAATTAGTTAAAATAAAAATTGCAATGTAAATATATTACCAGGATGGGTCCAGGAGGTGTGTATGTGGGAAATATATACAGTAGTATAGGTATAAGGGAATTAAAAGTGTTACTTCTACAGAAGGAAGTCATGTATTTTAAAAATAAAATCAAATATTTGAAAACCAAGAGAAACTAATATTTAGGAATCTGGAGGTAAGTCCCAAAAGAGATTGCTAAAAAGTTGGATGTAACTGCCTCTGGGAATGAGAAAAACCCCTCCTGACTTATAGGAACTACCCCAGGACCACCACTAGGCTGGTGGAACTACCCCACCACTACCTTTGCGAGTAACTGGCAGTTCCATTTGAGTGCTGACATCCTCCTTCTGAACATAAAGATCTCACAGAACATCACCACTCTGATGGATCAATGCAACATAAAGACCGTTCTGTAATCATGCCTAAATGAAGATAACAAATGAACATCGTCCAAGCCCTAAAACTACAGCACAGATCCTTCTCCCAGCTGCTGAAAGGATTGCTGGTTAACAAGGTCATCCTGAGCTTTAATCTAGTCTTCTCTCACTATGGAAAAAATTTACTGAGGGGCTGGGTAAGTAGTTAACTGATACAGTAATTGTCTAGCATGCATAAAGTCTTTCATTCAATCATTTGCATTGCTGGAAAATAAAGATTTCTTTAGAAAACTGAATCAGAGGATTGTCTTCACTCTTAAACAGCTTCCAATTCAAAACTGGAAACTAACCTTGAATCACCCAAAATATCCAGATCCCTTTAACTGAGAAACCTTGTAGCTCCCTGTGGCCTGGGTTTTCCCTTACTGAAATTATTATTGAGTCAGTTGGGACCTTGTGGCCTTTGCTTCGAAGACATTGATCCAGTTTGGGGTATTTGGGGTAAGAGGTAATCAGGGTGCAAAACATCTATCGCTTTTCTTCAAAGTTGTTGTCACACTAGATGATTTAAAAAATATATATATATAGATAGATAGATAGATAGATAGATGTATTACTTTGGTATAAACTGAATTCACATATTAAGAAAGAAGTAAAGCCAAGTGTTGTATTCATCACAGATCCTTTGGCAATAATATTCAAGTTAACATATCATATCACATCCAATGAGTTACTTTAGAACAGCTAACACAGTCTTCTTTGACTTCATAAAGAATAATTTATCATTTTGAAATGTTTGGAATTCAGTGGCAAGTGCTCAAGAGTGAACTAAGATTTAAAATAGCTAAACAATCTGGGCAAGACCTTTAAACAGAGATGGAGTAATTATCACCTGGTAATGGCCCAGTGTCAAATACCTCATCTGGAACACAGAGCTCTAAATACAGAAGGTCAACAGCTCTTCAGTGATTAAGCCAATGACAAAGCATAATAAACAATCTACTTAGTCTTACAAAAAAATAATAATTGTCCTACCCTCAAAATATTAACAAAATTCCTTAATGCTGTCAAATATTTGGTCAAGGTTCACATTTTCAATTGTTTCATAAAAGTGAAAAAAAAAATGGAACAATTATTTAAAAATCAAGACTCTAAGTATCCCCAAAGGCAACCAATAATTAACACCAGGTGAATAATTTTCATACAAGGGCTAGGGCTGTAGCTCAGTGGTAGAATGCCTGGCTAGTGTGCACAAGGCCCTGGGTTCTATGTCAATAATAATAATAATAATAATAATAATAATAATAATAATAATAAGGCAAAGCATGGTGACCTATGCTTGTAATCCCAGCAACTTTGGGAGGCTGAGGCAGGAGGATCACAAGTTCAAAGCCAGCCTCAGCAACTTAGTGAGGCACTAAGCAATTTAGTAAGACCCTGTCTCAAAAAACAAACAAACAAACATGAAATGGGCTGGAGATGTGGCTCAGTGGTTAAGATCCCCTGGCTTCAACCACTGGCACCAATAATAATAATAAAATAATAATAATAATAATAATAATAATAATAATAATAATAATATTTATTGTTATTATTATTATTTTCATGCAAATTAAAAGTGCTAAAAATATTTTTTTAAAAAATGTATAGATCAACAAAAATGGTAAAGGAGCAGTTTTATGAACATGATTTGAAAACTTTTTTTTTTTCATTTTGGCATGTTGATGAGGTATAGAAGTAAAGGAATTTAATTCAAATGAAGTCACCAGATTTGACATATTGACAAAGACGTTTTCCTTGCATTTAATCAGATTTCTGAGGCTCTACCTTGCAGCTACACCTGTTAACTGATTCTGAGATGTTTTGTTCTACATGGCAGTTTTAGTATTGAAAGTTCTATTGGCAAGTTCGTCATTCACAATATAAAGAAAATGGTTTATTCAGGGTGACAGGAACTGTACTAAAATTGACAAGTAATTATGGGTATTTGATTGTTTAGTTAGCAAAAGCTCCTTTTAAAAGCATTAATGGCCTCAGTAGTTAATATCAGATCTTTGGATTACAGCGTGGCAGCACATGTCTGTTGAGTCACTGCTGTGTTTGTGAAAATTAAGACTCTCTATACAGTTGTGGGACTGTGACATGAAACCAATGAAATAAATTTTCATGTGAAATGAAAACTAGACAGTTTTCTTCTCTACCAAATATTCTGAGACAGATTTTCAAAAGAGGGTGTGACAAACACATTGCTGGTGCTTTGTGGCGCTAGGACTCAGAAAATGTCACTCTGCCTTCCCCACTGCCTGACTGCTGGAGACTAGATCTGACAGAGAAAGAAGAAATACACAAAGGAAGAAATGACCTTTCAAAAAAGGAGACAAAGAAAGGGCTTATTATGTTTCCACATTAAAATATTCCCCCCAAATTCACATCCAGGTTCTCTTCTTTTCCTCTATTCTCAATCTCCCCTCCACAAAAGGTTTCTTCTACCTATACTCCATGGCATCTCTTAGAGACATTATCCCTACACATACCATGCAAAGACCCAGCTCTTGGAAAGTTGAACTGTCACTAGAAATCTTATTTCTCACACTGCAAAAATAAGTTTGCAACAAAAAAGTTTTTCAGCATGAACTGCTCCCTTGACATCATGAAAATGCTTTCTTGAAATGGTTAAAGGATGCCAAATTTGCTGCTTTTCATAAATATTTGACCTCTTCCTACTAAATTTAGATGAGCTGAGATTTAGAACCCTATAATATTCTTCATGACTAAGAGGGATAACACTATACATACTGAATAGTTTTCTCAGAAATTAAATTCATTATAATTTTTCTCCTCTTTTGGAGTGTTGGCCCATTTGATCTATTAACTACTCTCTTACATTACTTTATATCCACTATAGATATTTATAACACACAATATCAAAACACAAACATATTATTATTATCATTATCATTATTATTATTTTGCTTCACCCACTCCCCATAGGTCTTATCACCAGGTTCAGGGCCATTTCAGGATCTCGGTGAGTAGCAATGGTGGAAGGAATAGACATGGAGGCCCTAGGCAAGGTTTTTAGTATGAAAATATCATTGGCGTCTCCTTTCTGGCCCTGTTTCCCACCCACTGCTCCCTTTCAGTACTTTCCATGTTGTTCTTTTTCCCTTGCTGGCTTGCATCACCTGCCAAAAATCACCTGGATAAACCCATTTGCATCAAAGCCTTGGCAGGTTTGAGTTTCCTCACCATCACTATAGAAATGTTTTAAGAATGAATCTTCAATGGTGAAACCTGCTGCCTCTGTGAGATGCCTTTCCAGGTACCTCTCAGCATGTGTGATGTCTGCACAATGAAGAGAGATTGCCAAGAACAATTTTTTTCTCTCTTATTTTGAGCACTGTCAGAAATAACAGGATTACTTACTGGCTCATTTCTCATTTTAGAATTAGCTACGAAATTCCAAGGAAACTGCATTTAATTTAAATAATTTCTTTTTAACTCATCGTGATGAAAGGGAGAACAAGAATGCATTAATTTTCTTCTCAGGAAGATCTCAATCTTTGTTAGGAAACAGACGATCCAAGATTGTACTACCTTTTAAAGATGCTTTTGCAGTTATATTAGACCCAGATAACAGCTCCAGTGTAATCCCAGGTTCCCATATTGAATTAAATCTGATGTGGGTTATTTGGGTCACATACCAAAGAAGTGCCCTCTCTGTATAATTTCTCTGTAAATAGTGGGTGTGTTTGAGTTTTCTCTATAATATATATTTATTTTTGGAGCTCATTAAACAGGTTAGGCAATTTAAATAGGTCTAGCCAGTAGACAGGAGCCCAAACTGAGGTTAGAAATACTCTCTGTGGTATTATCTAACAATATAAGATGAGGGTCGTTTTAAATTCTTATCTGCTACTTACAAAATAAAATAAAGAGATATGAAATTCAGCTCTTAAAATCAGATCAATACTTTGGATGGAGAATCCATTACTTTAAAATTGTCATTTCTAGCAAATATTAATTTTGCTTTAAAAGTAAACCTTCTAATGGACAATGAATGTCATGAGAACTATTCTGTTCAGATGGGAGTGGGAGTAAGGTAATTCTAATTTTTTTTCCCCAATACTGGTGATGGAAGTTTGGCATTGTGCATGATACTAGGTAAGCTCTCTACCACTGAGCTACATGTCCAGATATTTTTCTTTTCTTTTGAGGATGCAGAATCTTGCTAAAGTATCCACGCTGGCCTTGAACTTGTGCTCCTCCCACCTCATGCTCCTGAGTACCTGGGATTATAGGCGTGTGCCACCACACACCTGTGTGTAATCCCTTCTTCCTCTTAAATTGGTTGTACTTTTCTAAAGTCTAAAATCACACCTGAAAAACAAACAAGGTGCTTAGGGATTACTGATTTAATTGCATCTCTGCAATAATGCCAAATGAATTCATTGGCTTGTACAGGATGGTACAGTAAGTCAGTGCCTCTGTATGAGGAACTTCTTCCTTGTGTCTTAAAGAAGTTAATTCCTTAGTATCTCAGTTATGTCCTAAAAGGGACTGATGGTGCTGGTATATATTAGAAGAATGTTTGGTACCAGAGGACTTCTCTGTTTTCAAATGTACAGGATGAATATTATATTCATCCATGACAAGAACTGTCTCCTTGGGTTCTTTAAAAATAACAATTTCATTCATCAATGTCTGCCAAATTTTAGTGATGAAGCTTAAAATAGTAAAAAATAATTGACAATATGAATTCAATAACTGAGAGAGAGTTATAAGATTTTAAGATATGCATTCTCAACATGACATTCTCATTGAGAAAATCTAGATGATAAACAAAATAAAACAAAATGACTTCCAAATATTTTAAGGTACTTCACTTGCTCTCATTTCAGGAACAAGCTCTAAAGCTAACATCTGGAAAACAATCTCAACATTTTTAGGGATTCTGAAAGTGAAGCATTTAAAGGAAAGATAACAAGGGAAATGCCAGATTTTTAAAACACACACACACACTATCTTCAGTATATTTTTTTGAGAGGAAGAGGTGATCCATGTTAGGGTAATTCACAAATAAATAGGGTTGTTTTGAGGATTTTTATGGGAGTTGAAATTCTTACCCTTGTCCCAAGAGATAGCATGTTTCATGACCTTGAAGACAGATACTGAGCCATTACTTAATCCAGCAGCTGTGGCAATGCCCTTTTGTGTGACCAAAAACAAAGAAGCAGAACACAATCAGGCAAGTGAATTCCATGTGGCAATGTGTATGCAGCTTCTATACCCATGCAATGCCAACTGCTTCAGTGCAAAAGTGTTGATAGATAGCTTGGAAGTCTGGGCCAGTAATAGACATTAAGACTTATTTGGGGACAACATTAATCCCTATCACCTGTGAGTCATGAACAACACCAACAGCAGAAGGTCATCAACAACAATCTACTCCAGAGAAACCAGGCATTTATCACCAAATCTCTGCTATCTAAAAAATGAGCACAACTGGCCTGTACCCCTGCAAATTTACAGAGAACAAGAGCCTGGAAGTGGGACATTCGCCCACCAATCAATATATATTGTAGGTTTACTATGTGCTGAACATTGTCCTAATTCTGAAGTTAGCTTAAAAGAATTAGTTCTTGTCCCTGTGGATCTTAAAACTCTAGTTGGAGTGGCTAAAATTGCTTTTGATGCGACCAAAGGAAACTAAAAATTTTCATTCAAAAGAGCAAATTAGCCCTGTGTTAAACAGGATTTTTTTTTTTTATAAGTTCATGGAATAGATTAGACAAGAACAGCAGAAGAAAGAAGCACAGTAAATAGCACAGAAAGGCAAGGAGAGTGGTAAACGTTATATATAAATAACTGAGATATCCTCAAATGCAACTTCAGACCTGCCCCAGAGTCCCAATTTGTGAAAAGAACAGTAGGACCACAGATGAATGAACAGTGCAGCAACCGGAACTACACAGTGAACCCCTCCCTGAGATGCAGCCACAGCAGGAAAGTTGCCTTTTCCCTCTACCTACTGTATCTGTACCAGCACATCCTGTTTCTGTGGGAACAAGACCTGTGAGGCAGCTGCGTTGAATTTAAACACACGAGAATGAGACAGAATGAGAGAGACAGAAAGAAAGAAGAAGGAGAAGGAGAGGAAGAAGAAGAAGACCACTACCACCAGGAGGAGAAGGAGGAAGGAAGGAAGGAAGGAAGGAAGGAAGGAAGGAAGGAAGGAAGGAAGGAAGGAAGGAAGGAAGGAAGGAAGGAAGGAAGGAAGGAAAGGGAAAGGGAAGGAAGGAAGGAAGGAAGGAAGGAAGGAAGGAAGGAAGGAAGGAAGGAAGGAAGGAAAAAAGGGAATGTCTCCAGGTTCCTTACCAACATCTCACGAATGACAACATTCTCATTCTTCTGCTCAATCCTGAGTCTCTCAGACTAGTGGACCTAAATTAATTTGGTTGGCCCAGTAAAGACTATAGATGTGAGTTTGAATGATAATTTAACCTTTCCTCCTGACTCACAACGTGTAACACTGAAAGAAAGGGTTTTAGTCACACCTGCTCTGTCTCCAGGAGGTCCTGGAATCTCTATTCCTGCCCTATGTTAGTTGTTGATATGACCTTTGTTTCCCTATGTGTACTCTCAAATGATTTTCAGGATACAAAAATGGAAAACCAATGGAAGTGTAGGTTATCACATAATGACTTTTAGCCCTTTGCAGCCAAATCTTGAGATTCAAAGTATTTGGCTTTCTTTCTTATAAGCTTTCAGAAAAGTGTTGTTTTTATACTGTGGCTGATTGCATTGGCTGTAGAAAATACAGTTTCCTTTGAGGTTTTGAAAGATACATCCTTTGGAAAACCTCAATACCAAGATAAAATATAGGTTATAGCACCTCACAAGCTGAGGCTCAAGGGATTTCTCACAAGTAGAGAATTCTGTTTCAGTATTTCAGAAGAAAACTACATCAACCACCTCAAACAGATATATGCTACACCAGAAATGTAGCATATATCAGTAGCATCTAAACATATCAGTAGCATCTAAATATACATACATATTTACACACACCTTTTAACGTGTTCCATGTGCAATGGAGAAGTCAGATCCATTTTGACAAAGGCTACATACAAACACGCTCATTCATTTTACAAATGTCTACTAAGCATCTACTATGTTTCTTTACTTTTCTTGGCCTGCTCTTTTAGGCACAGGTACTAAAGTCCCATCCTCACATATCTGATATGAAAGGTGCATCTTATATCCTGTTTGTGTACAGTGATCTACCAGGGGCAGCTAGCTAGAAAACTATGTAAGACAGATTTAAACACATTTCTAATGCTATGTAACCTACTTGTATCATATATTTTTGTTTGGAGTTTGTCCTAGTACTAAAGGTAAATGAGCAGTTTTTAACCTGCTGCAGCATGTAAAGATTATCTGGCATTTTACAACAAAGTTAATACCAAATTCTTTCACAGATGATGGTTTTGTTTATCTTGACTGCTAGAATAAAGTAATTGTTAGCTATTATGTTTGAAACAAAGCAAATCCAAATACTGAAACTATTCACTGTCTGTTCCTGTTTTGCATGATATACAACAAAAAAATATAATTTTATGTTGATAATAATTTCACAAAACTAACTAGAACGAATAAGAAATTCTAGCTATTTTAAGTCTCATTCCCCCCCATAATGAATTAGCTCTTTTGTCTGGTTAAGGATCTACTTTCATGATGCCAGATCATTGAACAAATTTTGAGTTCTTGGAACTTCAAAAGCTTTATTATGTGATAACATTGAAATCTATTTTGGAATGAAATGTTTCATTACTGTCCATTTCCTGGGGGTGTCTTTGTAAATAGATGCAAGTGTGGACACTTCCTCTTCATGTGGCCACTCCTTGTTGTCATTTCTGAGTGTGTTCTCCTTCGATAATTGGGAGTTTAAATATCAAGATCAAACACACTTAAATTTAGAATAGTATAACCCTGGAGCAGGGAAGAATACCTTAAACCTCCCTAGTCCAACTCCCTTATTTTATGACTGAAGATAATGAGGGGAAAACTAGCCATATTGTTTGAGATCTCACTACAGAGATGGGTCTGGAGCCTATCATCAATTCTATCTTCTGGTTCTAAGAACTAAAGGGAACAGTTCATTCTTTTAAATCAAAAAGTAAAAGATGAAAACACGCATTGCTTAAACTGAAACAGCTAAATCACTCACAATTCCCTTAAAATGAAAACAAAAACTAAAACTTTAACAATTATTTGCAATCATGGTTTGGACTGAGTAAACATTATATATGTACACCCATAATTTATTTAAAATTAAATAGCTTAATTGCTCCATTCCCCTCCAAAAAAAATCCAAATATTTAAGCATGTTTAAACTCACATGTAATATGATCACTAAAAATAAAATCAGAAAGATCAGAAATCCTACAAAGAGGGAAAAAAATTACTAGAATAGGGACAAGATTATCTTTAAGCCCTGAAATTAACACTGAATTTACTGATCATCAAGGCAATGGTAGAACCAAGCCTTAGTTCCATTTTTAGGTGAAAGGAGGTATAAAACATTTTTGGTGTTGAATCCTATATAATTTTGCATCTAGATCTTTATGTAGAAGGCACTAATATGATGAAGAAGGTCTCCAATAGTGACTTTGAAAAAATATCAAAATTTCTTCAAGATTCTTATATTGAATTCGAGAAAGCATTTCAACATTAAATAAGAAATTATATTCCTGGAAATACTTTTTTTTTCAAAGGCAAAATGCATTTTGATATGCTTATTACTGGTCATCTCAATTGAAGCAGGAATAGAGTTAAAGTAATTTTTAAAATAAAGATTAACTTATCCCTGATGGTCTTCTTCAAATATTAGATTGATTATGCTCTGGGCTAGAATAGATGCCAGTCCATTCAACGTTGCCTCTTGGTCAGTGAGGTGAGACAAAAAGATATATCTCTACCACTAGGATTTCCTGAATTGTGAGAAAAGGTGATACCCTTCCTGGATATTCTTGGGTGACAGTTTCATGTCAAGTCCCAGTGGAAGTAGGCAAGAAGGTAGGATTCCAGAGGATTGTGTCTCCCATGGGCCTGCATTGGTGTGATCTCAGGACAACAGAATTTTCTCGCCTAACCATACACCTCCCTTGTCATAACCTGGCATCTGTAAGGAAGGAGGGTATCTGAACCACCAGTATGAACTCTATTTAAAGAAACTCTTAACTTGTCATTTCAGGGAAAGAAAAAAAAAAAAAATCCCGGAATCAGTATTACCTCCATAGTTTTCATAGTTGGTTGATACAATCAAATTATAAAGGTCAAGTTTTCTGAAATAATTATCTGTTTATTAAAAGCTCCTCTGCTTTTTGTTTGTTTTTACTTTTTGGTCCTAGATCTTATTGTCTCTGTGCAATGACTTTTATTTCTTTTGCAGTTGTGTTCAGGGATATCTTCTAAGAAGCAAGCACCTGTACCAAATTAATTGTGCTAGAAATTTATTAGGGGAACTACCAGCAGGAAAAAAGAGGAGGGACCTTGGAGAGGCTTGGTCTGACCCTGATTGAAGGACAATTGAGGGAAGGAAGAAAAGAAGGAGGAAAGAAAGGGAAGATGGGAAGAAGAAGTTTGGTAGAAGCATCAGAGATGAAACTTGGATTCCCAGGAAATTTCAACATGGCCATCTGAAAGGGCTGGAACCTAAAGACATGCCTACCTTAGTGTCGCTGCCCCACACAGACATTGACTAGGGAACTAGGAGAAGGTGAGGTTCTAGCAAAACTGAAGCAATGGATTCCAGAGCTTTGCAGCAGGGGCCTTGGTTAGTCCCACTCTCAGCAGTCAGAGATCTGAGAGGCACATTCCTATGGCAGCCACAGTGGTGTACCTAATACGGCCACAGTCTACCTCGAGCAGAGATAATCACACAACTTTCCATTGTTGCTCATCTGTTGTACATATAATAATAAAAGTCTCTTTTTCAGTGTTCACTGAGTGTCAGGCTCTATGAAAGCTTTACAGGCATTATGTCATTTCCTCCTCCCAAATGCCCTGTTACAATTCCCATTTCAAAGATTACTTGATACTGTTTTTAGCACAAACAGGCTGTGATGGACAATTTGGTCACCTTCATTCATTTAACTGAGAGCGATATTTCTCAGAATCCCCTCTCCTACATGGTTCCCCTTACCTATGGAGGTAGCCAAAATAAGAACTCTCAAGGGATTTGAAAACTGGACATGATACAGCAGATGTTAATCTCTGAGAGGACTCTGTAGTCACCTGAGGTGAAGGGGTTTCAGTGGGTTCCAGTCTGTCTTCACTCTCCTCTGCTCCACTTGCAGGTCTCCCTTCAGTCTCTGGGCCTGATCATCACCAGTAAACTCAGGCATATTCTAGACTCATCTGTGGATTCACAGAGACTGAGAACAACTTCTCAGGGCCCCCCCTTTATGGTTCTAATTTGGCAATTTGGGTTCTCAGATTTGCTACTTTTGAACTTCTCCTCTGATCTCTCTTATCTAGACTGTCCAGCTTCTTCCATGACTGTGGAAGAAATTGTCTCATGTAATTTCCTTTTCTCCCCTGCTTAATCTCTGAACTGATAAAGTGTCAGTAAAGTGGATATCTGTTGAATGATTGGATAATTTAAGCCTAATCCATTGAAATCTGTGTATTTCAGCTTCAAAGCTTAAGACCCCATGTTTTGGATAAATCAAGCACAGTTCGTCTGTTTCAAATATCCAACATGAGAAGAAAATTTGATCAGAAGAAGTGTGGTAGCACTAGCCTGGTGGGATGAGCCCTGTCCTCCAGGCTGCCATCGAGTAACCCCATCTTTTCCCTTTTGTTCTCATAGCCCTGGGGAAGAGATTTCCTACTCATATTGGCTCTGGGCTTACCTGAGTGTTCTCTATTTGCTCTCAGGGTCTCCAAAATCTGCATCATTTCTTGTATTAAATCCTCTCCATTGAGCACTAAGTAGAAATTCTGTTTTCCTTACTAGATCCTGATACTCTCACTATTCTGTGATTTCTAGCAGATAAAAGGGATTGGACCCCCTTTTCTCCAACCCATCAACTATGTGTGTTTCTAAGGTATGTTTTAATTGTCCTCAAGAAATATTTTAGCAGCTATACTGGGGCATCTGCAGTTTTCTTCTTCTTTCTAGTTCCTTGTGATGTCACTTCAAAGCCTTGAAAGCTGTGAAAGGTAGGGAGGAGCCATGGGGGCGTCCTCCTGCTTCCTGTGGACAGGCAGCAAAGGTGGTTCAAAAGAGCCTGATGCTGATTCTGCTCTTCAATCTCCAGCTCCTGCTTCTTGCTACAGGGGCATCCATCATGAAATCATCTCTGTTCTCCAGGGCTGCTTTCTTTGATTTACCTTGTGAATTACATTTGTTCTCGACTCTTGGTATCTTTTGGACATAGAAGGAACAGCTTTCACTTTTAGAGTGTTTTATTGCAAGTCTTACCTGTTGGCATAGGACTGAGTCATAGGCTGTACTGAAGGACAATCTGTGTTGCTGACAGGCTGTAGGACTTTACCAACACTTCACATTGCCCTACTTCACCAAGATCATTAATTTTATGTTTTATTTTCATTTCCTCTAAGGATTTCATTTGAACAAAGAAGCCTTCTGATACAAAAGTATATTCAAAACTATTAGCATAGATCCTCTACATGTGCTAAGACTTATCTAAATCTCAGATTAAAATGTTTACATTTCAAGCTAAGACCATCACTACAAATGTAAAAATATGTTCATATAACTCATTAATCTTAGGATTTGGTATAAAATTTTATTTTTTAACATGTAGAAAAAAAAACCCATCTCCTTATTTGGTGAAAAGCATTGCTCTGTGTATATGAACTCCTAGGAAACTCAACACCTACATTCCCTACAGTTGTATTTGTGGGTTCAAAGAACTTATTAGAAAAGTTGTCATTGTTGCATTCAGGGCTTCTCAGAGGTTCCAGAATATAAGAACTGGCAACAGTTAAAAATTTTTTTTTAAAAAGGATAAATTTAAATCCCTGGATTTCACTAAATAAGAAATCAAGAAATATATTGAGCTTCAGAGATTCTAAAACATCATACTTTGCATTGATATGTATTAGTTCCAAGAAGCAAATGAAAATGAAATATGAAGAGATTGGAAAGATAGAGGTACAATAAAAATAAGGTGTGAATATTTGCAGTTTCTCTTCTCAATAAAAGTGAACCCTAGTAAAATATTCAAAGAGGTAAAAAATAAATAAATAAAAGGAAGGGAATGAAAATATGAAAAAAATAAAATCAGAACTCTAAGTGGGAGCTACATAAAACCAGGATTTTTTCAGTTAAGCTATTTCTCTTGAAGCAGTATATTCAAAAGTGTTTACTAGATAAAATTTTTAGTTATTAATTAAAATAAGGAAAGTGTCAAATAGTCTTCAAACATTGAGCTATTTAATTGTAATGTTTGCAACAGCTTCTCATTTCCAAAGATTTTTCATACATATATATTTTTTCAAAAGAAAATAGTTCAATAAAAGTTTCTATAGAAACCTTTTGATGTGTTGTTCCAGCCTCATGGGTTTTGGAATGAATTGATCTTATGTGGATTTTTCTCTCACATGTTGTTCAACTTAATCTCATAGGTCACTTTCTGGTTTCCACATGAGTATTTGTATAGTTTATTAGTATAAATATTATTTATTGTCTATTGTGTGAGTCAAATTTTCATCTCTATGACAAAATAGCTGAGAAAAATCAACTTAAAGGAGAAAAGATATATTTTGGCTCATGGTTATAGAGGCTTCAGTCCATGGTTGGTGGGCTGGGCATGAGACTGAGCGTCATGGTGGAGCAGAGCTGCTCAGTGCATGGCAGCTGAGCAAAATAGAGAGAGAGGAAGGGGCCTGTGACAAGCTCCGAGAGTATGCCCCCAAGAGCCTACTCCCTTCAACCAGGTCACACCTTCTTCAGTTTCTACCATATCCCAAGAATTCCATCAAATTATGACTCCATCAATGGATTAATTCATCGGTGAGGTCAGAGCCTTTATGATCCAATCACTTCTAAAGTTTTACCTCTGAACATTACTACACTGGGGACCAAGCCTTCAACACATGAATCTTTGGGGGACACTTCATATCCAAACCATAATATGTACAAATGTGACTGTCTTAATGAAAAGCACCTGATAGTTTCTAATTAATGATCCATTAATCCATTAGGAATAAATGAGACTGCCAACAGTTTTAATGACTACTCCTTGACCCTTGTAGACCTATATCATTCCTGGTCTTATCTGCACGAGCTCAATGTAAATCCCCAATGCTTAAATAGCATCTATTTCTTAATAGCACTGTAGTGATAGAGTGAGCATTTATAATCTCTAGATGGATCAGACTATAATTTCCAAGACTTTATACTTTTGAAAATGTTCAGAGTACCTTCCATCATGATAGTAGAAAAATCAACATTCTATCATCTTTAAAAAGAAAAAAAATTTTGTTTTCTCAAACTTCATACTGCTCCAGCTAACTGACTTCATTAAAAATTTTCTAGCAGTAAAGAGTAAAAACTACTTTAAAGCTAAATCAAAATATTTGGTAGGGATTTCTATATTTAACCTAGCCTGTAGTTGACAATTCTGCAATTGAAATTGCTAATTGGCCGTAGATGGACCAATCTTTTCTTATTTTTTTAGTAATATAATCCTGAAATTTTAACAGAACCATGGAATGTATGCTATGTTTATAAAGACAATGCATTAGTCAGTGCAGGCTACTATAACAAATTATCATAAAATGGATGGCTAAAACCACAGAAATTTATGTCTCCTAGCTCTGCAGGTTGGAAGTCTGTGATCAAGATTCCTTGAGAGGAATCTCTTCTGTGTTGCAGATTGTTCACAAGGTGGATAAAGGACCAAAGAGCTCTTTGGGGTCAGTTTTATTAAGACAATAACCTCATTCATGAGTGTTCCACCCTTATAACTTAATCACCTTCTAAAAGTCCATCTAATATCAGTGCAATAGATACAAGGATGTAAATATGGGGACACATTTAGTCCATAGTAGATGAAAAGAGCGTTACACAGTCCTGAAGTATTTACACCTAAACTAAAAGAGCAATGATCTTACTTAGGTGATAACTATTTTGACCTTTTCTACTCCACCCCCAAAGTATCCTAACTTATCAAACCCATACATAAAAATCCTATGCTGGGCTGTAAATTGATAATTCCTACTACTTCCTAGTAGTCTATATTTGAACACATTAATTAAAGTCGCCTAGTCTTGGATTCCCTTCTCCACAAATAAAATGTGGTTTGCTGCCCAGGGTTAAGATTATTAATCCACATAAGTCTTGTATCTTATTTTGAAGACAAAATGAGTTTTCAAAAGTATTAGTTGGTACCATTATTAGAGTGGTATGCCAACCCATTCTGTTAAATAGATATATTTTTGGCAAATTATCATCTCCAGAATTTCTTGAGAGGTTACATTTGGTCAGGTGATTATGGCCTAAAAATACTTCAGTGGGAACTTTTAGCACTATACTCACATTTATTACCATCTACTTACAAATGTTCTAGGTTAAATTTTTCTGTGGTTTAGAATTTTATAATTGAAATTACATTTTAGTTGTCAATTGATTGGATTCAGAAAAAAAAGTTTTAAGTAAAAATCTTCAATTTATATTTATGGATTCCCTTGTTTCATTTCCATGAAGAGATAGATTGATCTTTCTAGGCCCTTAAGCAGGATTGTGCCCTATCACCAGTCTACAGACTCTGGAAAGAAGTATATGTACACTGGTAACATTTTAAAGATCATTTCTTTTTGACTCATGACCATCACCAGAAAACAAAACAAAAAACCCTCAATAGCTTTGCTGAAAGAATGTCTAATGATTCTCTGGGTGCAGTACTTGTAGTATACATAGGATACAAAATTCTTTAGTTACACAGAATAGCTTTAAAAAATATGGTTTAATAAATTTAAAGTTTGGTTTTTCTGATAAAATTAATCTAGGAACTGCTAAATTAAAAAACATTAAACACATTTCTTTCCTGCAGGATTCCCTTGTAGACTTTAACATGGTAGATGTGTGTCATCAAGTCTCCAGAACAGAGTATTGATTCAAGCATTTTCCAGTTCTTATTTGATCAAGTAGCTTTTAATTTCCTAAAACAGTACATAGACCTAAAATGAAACTTTTATTTGGGAAGGTTAATTTTATGATTATCTTAAACAGGATAATTGGAGAAATGTATGGGTTTCTGCTGACATAACTGTCCCAACAGATTGAACCATTAGTCAAATGTTTTTTTGACTCTGTCTCTCTCTCTCCCCTAAAGCTCTTTTTTTCTTTATTCCTTTATTTACTGGTACTGGGATTGAATGAACCCTGGGCCTTGTGCATGCTAGGCAAGAGTTTCACCACTAGGACATATCCATAGCCCTTTTAAAATTTTGTTGTATGCTATTTGATTTTGAGACAGTGTCTTACTATGTTGCCCAGGCTAGCCTTGAACTGGAATCTCCTGCCTCAATCTCCTAAATAGCTGGAACTATAGGTACTTGGCATCAGGCCTGGTTTCCTTAAACTTATTTCCACACTATGCATTAAAATAATGACCATTCCCAGAGCCTGTCCTCAGGCCCATTTCTGGCTTATTTCTATATTCTACCTTGTCACTGAGCTCCCTGTAGGTATAAGAGTCAAGAACCTTTAGTTTTTCAAGGTTTTGACATCGTATCTTGCCTATTTAGCAAAGCACTTTCTTTGAATTTACCATTATACTAATGTGGTTTGTGGATGACCTGTTTGATAATTTAATTGACCAACTCCATTTTTTCCCCTTGTGACCTATTATGGATAATAAAATTATTTTTAATGTTCAAAGATGCCACAAAGAACCTATAAATTGAAATTTGAAATGCATAGCTAGACTCCTAGAAATCATAACTAAATAAACCATAAATTTCACTAACTGGTAACAGAAATTTGAATCAGATAATGTTGACTGTATTATTGATTGAATTTGGGAAGAGATGTGTGAGAGAGTGGATGTAATACTTGGAAACCTAGGCTTTTGTGGTAGTTTCATATTATTCAATGAGATGATTATAATCGTGTATAGGCTTGTACCCAGGACACGCCTTATTCAGTGGAAGATTTCTATCAGTAACAGAGATGAAAGCCAGTGTTAAAGTCTGTTATCTGGACAAACGTTGGCTATGGATGCAAGTCACCACTTAAGCTAATAACACTCTGTCCTGCAGGGAGATGGGCTGATGTAGTAATTACAGTGAGCTAGACTTCTGCATCCAACAATGGTATTAGGCTTGAGTTCCAACCTTACTGTTCACAAAGTACATGATCATGGACAAGTTACTTAAACTCTTAGACTTTTAGGAATACTCACTATCAAAAAAGGCCAATTATATAATCTAATATAGTTATAGTGAGATTAAGAGAAAATTTTGCACACTGGGCTTGCATGTGGGGAGTATTTAATAAATATAAACCAATGCTTGTGAACATGGGTAGTGTTTTACAAATACAACTACTCACAGGTACATACATGTATGCATACTTGCAATAATGAAAGACTCCCATCCTGTTGGTGTAGCATCCTGTTCTTTTTCTAATTCATGCCTACAAAATTATGTACTTGGCCAGAGAATCTTGTCTATTATTCTTAGCCATGTCAGATGTAGTGTGGAAAGCAGTTTTGAGGTTCAGTTTTGAAGAAGGCAGGACAACAGATCCTCCATCCGAAGTAAATGTTAGCTTGAACTTTGCTAGAGGCCCCAGAGAGTGTGAGTAAAGTTTGACATAGGCCTCTGGAAGCACTTAGCTTATTAAATGAAAAAACTCAAAAGGGACCCAAAAGGGGCATCAAAACTGCTGCCTGAGAGGGAGTATTGGCAGTATCTCAGGAGCAGCAGTTAGAGTTCCGACCACAATAGGGATTGAGGAGATGAGAACTAGGAGAGAAAGAGCCAGGAAATTACTACCTCATCCACCACTTAAGAGACCACCCTTCCTTCTCTCCTTGACCTGACCCTTGAGAAATCTGATGCAGCAACCAGTGGATGAGGAGGAGCTGAGTACCTGAAAAGAAAATGTTTAGCCCTCCCCATCCCACTAAACACCCCAAAGGAGGTTTCAGACCTGAAGCAGGCTTGAAGGATTTGGGGCTGATGGAGCACAGAATGCCTTATACGGAATGGACTGCATTAGAATTAGTCTTATATGCTAGATAGCACTGCACTTTTTTTTTTTTTTCCTAAAGGTGCTGGAAATTGCACCCAGGGCCTTGTGCATGCAAGGCAAGCACTCTACTAACTGAGCCATATCCCCAGCCCTGCACATTTTTATCACATAAATTAGACTGTTTATGTCATTGGCACTGTTCAGAAAAATCTAGGGCATCTGTTCCATATGTCATTCAGGGTCAGGGGAAGAGTAAGTTCAAAAACATAGTTTGGAAAAGAAACTTAAAGAAAGACTAAAAAGACTTTTATATTTAATTGTCCCCACTGAATTCTGCTGTTTGAATATGTACCCATCTGATAATTGTTGAAATGTTTTGCTTTATATTGGAAGTGTACTCTGTACTTTATGAAGATAATCTAAGGAATTAAATTGATGTCCTTTTCCAAAAATATTATTACTTCAGTAAAAATTGTTTCCACCCAGAGCATTAAGACAAGTGACTGATTCCTGTGCTGTTTTATTTTCTTGCTTTGCTGGACATGAATGAAAACCAACAATCTTTTTTTTTTCTTTTTTGTTTAGTGCCCTAGAAACTGTATTGAAAAAGCCAAGTATTTGTGGCTGAATGAATGCATGAGCAGTAGTTCCTTTATGAGCGAAAAGAAAGAACAGTTCAGTCAGGCATGACTACCATGGTTTCTTAAAACACTTGCAAAACCTACTGGGCAGAGACTGTGTTTTCTGGTTGCTAAACCAGACTGAATTTGCAGCAGTGTGGGTATGAGAGTTTCCACAGGAAAGAATACAAAACTGTGACACAGGATGCCACGGAAGCCATGTGGAGTAAAGGAAATGCAAACTTATGAGATAGGTCTTTGAAGGTCTGCACCTGCTGTTCAGCAGAACTGAAATGGCATGTTGTATTTCACACACAGAAAAATGATCAAATGGCAGAAAGGTATCTTTTCCAAAAAAAAAAAAAATGTATTTTAAAGAAACTGGGAAGATTACCTTTCAGACATAGAAACAAGATACATGGATCTTTGCTGTCTAAAGAATAAAAGACAGAGCTAGCATCCAAGTTACTAGTAGCCAAAGTACAAACTGAACATGAAGTCAATGACCAATGAAATTTTAAACCACATGTCAACTTCTGGCACTCTCAGGTACAAAGAAAGTAACTGGGTAACTATCTCCACTCTCAAATCTTCCAAATCTTTTTCATGAAGTGCTGAGACTTTCTTATCATCCGTTCCCTTTCCTCCAATCTATTTTTTAACTACTCGAGTTGGGGACAAATACTGAATTTGTTTATATAACATGAAAGAAGCACCTCACATTAAAAAAGAAAAAAATTATGAATCTTCCTTTTAGAATTTTACTGTAGAAACTGGAAGTATGAATTCACCGGATTTTCTACAGTTATTGAAATATAAATACAAACCTAATATACACTTCAAAAAGCTGGTGAATGGTCCATATGTATTATTTTTAAGTTTTTGTCTATAAATGCACATATTTCTGCACATTAGACTGTGAAAGTCCTTTCTTCAGATGGAATAGTAGAGTGGTTAACAGGGTGATCCCTGGAATCATATGTTTGCAACCTAACTTCTCTGAATCTCAATTTATTCAGCTGAAATATGGTCATAATAATTATACTTTCAATCAAGGGTTGATTTGAATATTATATAAAATAAGGACATAAGATTATGTTCTTCCCCCTTTAATGCCTTCAATAATGCTCTATTGTTTTTCTGATAACATCCCAAACCCTAGACATAGCCAATAAGGCCCTACATGTGGTAGCAACCTTTCTAGCTAACTTCATCTTGTTCTGCTCTGCTTTTTTTTCACTGTGTAACTAAAAACCTTCTTTCAGTTCCTCCGAAGTTCCTGTTTTTTTGCTGCTTCTGAGATTTTATGAACGTTCTTCTTTGCTTGGAACAAATGTCTGCCCTCCCCCATGCGAGCACAGCAACACATAGCTCACTCCTACCCATTTTTTACTTCTCAGTCTAAATGTCACTTGTTTTAAAAAATACTTTTTTCCTTCACCAATTGAAAAGCATTTCTTTTCCTTACTTATCTTTAGCATAGAATGGTGTTTGTTCCTAGTACCACAAATGTGATACTCGGTTTGAAATGAATGGAAAGATGAAAAGGAAACAGACAGATGAGGACGTATTACTTTTATTATTTTAGACAACACGTCAGCCTGTGGAAAGATTCACATTTCTCATAGGTCATATAGCTGGGAGAAGCAACTCAGAATTCTGGCTTCCTGACACACAGTGAGAAAGTGGGGATGAAAGAGTAGGGCTTACGTGGCCAGTGCTTCCTTCCAAATGGACCAAATAAATAGGCTCCTCCTCTATCATGGGGCACAATGCATGAGGTGGGGTGTGATGGGGCAAAGAGAGACTGGGAATTAAAACTCCCTCCATGTGAACAAAAGACTGGGAATAGGGAAAAAGCACTTTCTACTTCCCCATTTAAATTTATTAATTTAAAGCATACACAAAGACTATTTTTAAGGTTAGAAACAAATACTAGCAAATCCATGTGATTTAAACATAATCATGCCTGTATATGCTATAAACGTATCAATATATACATACACATATGTATGCATAGATATGCTATGGAGTATATATATTTATCTATAATATATACTCTATTAATGTGCATATACATAAAACATACACATACACACATATATATATATTATGTACACACGTATATAAGTCAGTGTTATTATTGGGGAGCTATGATAGTGTAAGTTCCAAGAAAATAGTGAAGTCTATTTACTCTGATGACCTCTGTGTGTGTGGTTTATCAAATCTTAAAACACCTATAAAAATTAGTTGAATGAATAACAGCTGGGTAGTGTTTCATGTTATTTGACTTAGTTTGAGAACACAGTAGCTATTTAAGAACTTGTGATGACTGTATTGCTACTGCTTCCTCAGATTAAAGTCTTATTTCGTGGGAGGTTTATTATCTGGGTTGTATATTTCTAACATTTCCATTATAGAATTCCAGAAGCTTGTTCAAGGCAAGCTAGTCTTTAACTGATAATAGTTTCAGAGAATATCCCTTGTTGCAACTTCCACAGTTTCTGAGTCAAAACCTCAAGGAGAAAGAGGGTGTGTAGGGACTAGAACAAAGCAAAGAGGAAGTGTCCTACCCAAAAGTTTTCTAATCTGTTGAGGTTCCTGTGGGTGCTGGTTTAGTGCTGTCAGAACTTCTGGCTTTTTAAAGAAAAGCTAAAAACCCATACTTTAATGTAAGATCTAAGTTTTAAAAACCAATTAAAAATTACTGAACTCTATGTGACCTAAAACATACTACGGACTTCCTGCTTTTCTGTTACCCACAGACTGCTATTTTATGCATTCCATTTTTGGAAATTGTCTTGTGGTACAACTTGTCCTCTGTCCTTTTCTTGTATTAAATGTACCTTTTATATAGATAATATTCAGTGCTTTTGAAATGCATTTTTTCACAGTTTAGTTTCACTGGTTCACAAGAAATCTATTTCTAGCTATTGCTTTTGTATCTTTACCTCCCTTTCTTTTGCTTCTATTAATTCCTCCTTTTTTTCTTGATGAAGAGCTTTGAAAGTTGATTATTAATTATAAGTGTAGAATTTGTAGAAAAGAGAAAATACGCCTCAGTGTATTTTCAAGCTGCAGCACACAGAAAAATAATTTTTGATATGCTTTGCAAACTCAACTATATATGTAAGAATAATTGACTGCAGAAGCAGTGATTTTTACACCCAGTAAATGTATTTCATCTGTGAACCCGCTGCGCAATATTTGTTATGTCTTCTGGGATGTCTCTTACAAATTATTTTTCCTTAAGAATGTTTTTCCCCCCCAAAGAACAATAAAATTAGAGTTTTATGTAGCAGAAATGACAGGATGTTAATTTCTAAATGCATTTTTTCTTCATTTCCTATAAGGATAATTTTTATTCTACTGAGAGGGAGAAACACTGTGTCCTCAACTTTGCCACAGTGTTTAGCAAGCACTTAGAACTTCTATTATGTTTGTATATGAAAATGTTCTTTGAGACTTTCTTGGACATGGAGATTTGTCAACTATCTGCTCTGCTTCATTGCTGTTCAAGAGAAACCTAGTGTAATACTTTTGAAGAGATTTATGAGACAATGAGGCTCAATATATGTAGCATTGTCAATGCAAGGACGCGAATGAAGTGATGACAACATAAACCTCTGATGGAGTTCAAGAGAATGTGAACAAGGGCGATCAGAGCAGGACCACTGCCCTTGTAAGTCCACTTTGAGATGAATCCCATTTCAGAAGTAAAAATTTATATATTGGTATCAATGCAATACTTTCATTTCTTGTGCCTGAGTTTCTGAAATGTTAGTTATAAAGGAAAATGTATGTTTATATTTTTCTTTACTTTGCTTTCTGATATTGAAAACTTACATTTTTTAATGATATTTGAAAACTTACATACTTTAATGTAAATTATTTCCACGATGCCATCACCTGAAGGTCAATTACTGAGTTAACTGGCTACTCTACACTGCTCCTACATCTATAGTAACCTGGGAAGACCTATGGAAAACTAGTCACTGGTTTTCTTGTGGTGAGAAAGAGTTAATAAAACTTTCAAAGAAACTCATGTAACTTGTAGCCAAGTCCCACAAGGAGCCAAGCTAGTGAATATAAGTATTTCACTTAATAAAACAAACACTTATCCAAGGCTCTCTGTTGGGTACTTGAGGGAATACAAACAGTAATGAAAAGAGCTTCTCTGTAGCAAACATGCCAGGCGGCGGACAAGGGTCCTCAACCAATAGTGAAGACCAAGGGCAAGAGCACAACCCAGGAGACAGCAACACATAGTTCAGAATGTATGGCACATTATGTCCCCCCTCAAAGTTAGGCCTCAGAAAAGAACCTAAGTTCCTTTAGGTCAGAACTTTTAAAGCGTTGTCTACAGCATTACAGCTCGATGCTTATCGCACAGGCTTTGAATCATGTGGGTTTCAGCCCTGTCTCCTTTATTTACTGCTTGTAAGTTCTTAGATAAAGTAATCTTTCCATTCCTTCATTGACTAAAAAGGAGCTAATGATAGTAGCTACTTCTCAGCCCTATTGAGAGGATTAAACATGTCTGTAATGTGCCGTAATGCCTGTTATAAGAATTTACATGTAAGACCATGAAGAATCCAATTGAACTATCTGAATATCTATTTCTCAAAAAAGGACACATAAATGGCCAAGAAGCATATGAAAAAATGCTCAACATGACTAATCATCAGAGAATTGTAGATTAAAAGAATAATGGCGATTATCAAAACGAAATAAGTGTTGGAAAAGGATGTGCAGAAAAGGAACTGATGTACCCTGTGTGTGGAAATGTCAATTGGTAAGGCCATTATAGAAAACAGGATAAAAAGTACTCAAAAAATTAAAAATAGAACCACAATCTGATCCAGCAATACCACCACTGGATAAATATCCAAAGGAGATGAAGTCGATACATTAAAGAGACATCTGTATCCCCATGTTTATTGCAACACTGTTCACTATAGCCAAGATATAGAATCAACTTGTCAATAAATGAATAAAGAAGATGTGCTATATGAACACAAAGGAATACTATTCCACCTTTAAAAAAAAAAAAAGGAGTAACTTGTAAAACAGTACAGTAAGTGAAATAAGCCAGGCACAAAAAAAAAACTAATAGTGCATGGTTTCATGTGTGGAATCTAAAAATGTCCAACTCACAAGTATTGAGTAGGAGGGTGGTTACCAGAGATTTGGGGAGATAATAGTCACAGGATACCAGATGCAAGTTAAAAAGAATGAATTCTAAGAATCTGTCATGCAACATAGTGACTACAACTGATACCAATGTGTACTGCATTCTTGAAGACTGCTAATAGAAGGGCTTTCTTCACACAAAGAATGAGGTAATATATATGTTAATTAGCTTGATTAGCCATTCTACAATGTGCACATATTACAAAATAGCATGCCCTACATGATAAATACATATAGTTTTTGTCAATTAAAAATTAAAAAAGGATTTACCCACTTCTAGGCTAAATAGACAAAAAAGGGACTTGAATCTAATATAGAGAATGAGCTAATGAGCAAATAAATAATAGAAAACATGAAGAAAATATATCTTAGGCAAAGCCTTCAGACAGCACAGCCCAAGATAGAAAACTTATATGTGAAAACTTTATTGGGGAGATTGATCCCAGGGAATAGGATTGAAGAATATGGATGAGATAGCGTATGGGGGAAGAAAACAAACAAATAAAAAAAGCAGATGATGATTCAAAATTTAACCCTAGTGATGAAGTCATTGATGTCAAATTTGTATATTCAAATTTGAATAAAATTATAAAGTATGAGTGGAAAACACATTATTTGTAAATGAACATATACTTTTATTTAAACTGATGAGTTGAAGAGAGATTTGTCTATTTCCTATGAAGCTCTAATATGTTATCTGGCAAAAATACAGCATTTTCTTTTAGAGAAAATAAAGGGTTACTTCAAATTCTGCTGTGTGAATGATTCTGGGCATCAAAGATTTGGAAATGTTCAGGAAGGACATGGGATTTATAGTCTTGAAGAACAGAGAAAAGAGAATAGAACTAATGCAAGGGAGGTTGCTGTTTAATTTTTATTTTTTGGTAGATGGACACAATACCTTTGTTTTATTTATTTATTTTTATGTGGTGCTGAGGATCGAACCCAGAGCCTCACACATGCTAGGCAAGCACTCCACCACTGAGCCACAACCACAGCCCAGGAGGTTGCTTTTTTACTTAGTGCTTTACATGTATAATCACATTAAGTTCTCATAGGTATCAGTACTGCCTGATTATGTAGGGTGGGGAGGAACAAAACAAACAAATAAAAAAAATGGGGGAAATTCAGGACCAGTTAAATTAACAAGTTTACCCCAAATGCCACAGACTTCTAATGATGAGGCTCCATTCTGAGCACAGGCCTTTCCAAAGCCTAGCACTATTTGCTTTCCCTGAGACAATGTAGTGCAGAGGACACAACCTGGGAGAGACTGGGTTGGACATTCTACCTCCTATGGTCCTGGTCCTAAGAGGTTGACTGATAAGAGTTAACTTCTCTTTCCCTCAAGTTTTCCTATAAGATGATAACAACACCATCTATTCAAGGAGCTGTTGAGATCATTAAATGAATTCTTATAAGCAAACAGTTTAGAATGGTAGCTGGCATGCAAGTGCCCAATGGTGTCAGCCCCAGGAGGTTAAGGAAAGGGGGAAGGAGAGAAGGAGGGAGAGAAAAGAGAGTGGGGAGGCGGGAAGAGTGTATTCTCTGAGAGCCTCTCTCATTGGCAGTGTACCTTCTGGGTACAGGGGTCGGAGCACCAAAGTCATAAAAGCAGGCAAGGCAGCTTTATATGATCTCTTACTAAAAGTCTAGGAACCAGGGGTGAGAGCAGCTCAGTTTGGAATAATTCCAGTCTAGATGGAAATTACTGGGAACATATACCCCAATGGTTGATAGTGAACATATCTTAATTCTTATATAAAATCTGTTTTCTTGTGTACATTGTATCCTGAATATCTCACTGTGAGGGCTGCTAAATAATTTATATAGCCTAAATGTGTTCCATTTACCCATTATTAACTATATTACCTCTTTAAATTTCAATTAAGCCTGCATTTATAAAATTAGGAAAAAAAATTCAACTCATACAGTTGTTGCATATATATGGAATTTATATTAGCTATTTGGCTAGAGATTGGTGATTAATAAGCAGTTAGTAAAAGGCAGCTTCTCACCATCTTTTCTCTGATATTTTATTTTTCTTCATATATTGAGATTCATCAACTTATAAACAATAGATATAAAAGGAGAGTACTGTTTTTCTTTTATGTCCCAGAGCTGTTATTAAATCATTGCTGTGCCTTACAACTCATACCTTCATTTCCCCTTAGAAGAACACTAAATCCAGAGTGTATTTATCTGCTATCCATTGTATCTTCAAATGGTTTGATCACTAACTTTTAAAACAATGAATAATTAAATGCTAATCAAGTAATGAAGATATTATTTATTACAAAGAGGCACAAAGTCCCAATTAGTTTATAAAATCTACCAAGAAAAGTAGGACCCAGCAGTGTGTGACCTCTGAGACACCATACCTGATGTAATAATTTTTGTTTATTTATAGCCTACCTCGTTCAGAGAGGATTTAAGATGGCTTACCAAGATAAAAATACAGGAGAAGTATGTGAGAACTCACAGGGAGAAAGAGAAAACAACAACAGAACAAACAAAAACAAGATGATTAACCTAAGATGAACCCAGGAAGGAGCCACATAAGTGAAATTCCTGTTATAAATGCAATAAGAATCCAAAGAAAAAGGCAATTCTTGAGGTTTAAAAAATGTCAAGAAGTCTTGCCTGGCAGAAATGGGGCTTGCTATGAAGTATTTGGCTCAAAGGAAACAGGAGATTTGGTAGCTCTCTAGCTTGCCATAGCTGCTAGAGTCTCCCCAGGGAAGGACTGCACTTTTGATGGGCAATAAAAATGCAGATGATGACTTGAAAACTCCCTGGAGCCTGGCCTCCTGGGAAGCCTCCTACACTCTGGACTTCACCAATTATCTCATTTTCATAATAAGGTCTGCACTTTCCCTAATTGCTTCACTTCCATCAACAGGTGGGTGGATGGAGGGAGGTAAGATTTCACCTTTTAAGGGAGAATTTCAGGTACACTCTCTGGAGAGTTGTTTACTAAAAAGAGAAGAAGAAGAAAAAGAAGAAGAACCGGGGAAAAGAAAAGAAAAGAAAAACCTAAAAATAAGGAGTTGTTCTATGAGCGGTTTTGCAAACAATTCGATTTTACAGAGTCTTCAATATTTGGAGTCCATAAGGGTTTTCTGAGATTTTTTTTTTTTCTTTCTTCCTTCACATTACATCAAAGAACAGAGTATCAATGTCTGACTCAGAGAGGAAAAGTCCTTCCGGGATAGGATCTAATAATCTCTCTCTCCTCCCCTCCAGGGGAAAAATAAAAGAAAGACGAATTTCAAAAAGCAGTGGTGAGCCTGTATTCCTCAGGGAAAAGAATTCAGATCTATATTGAAACTTACTGTTATCTGCTTAAAACTATGGCTACTTGGGTAAGTTGTACAGTTTCTCAACTAGAAAATGGGAATATCAACTCTTCCCAATAGGGATGACGTGAGAAAGAATCTTATATAATAGGCTCAGCCTAAATATACCGCGGTCTTCCTAAATAATACTGATTCCTGGGCCAACTAAAGGCAAATTTACCAAGCAGCAGCCTGGGGAAATTAGCCACCAGATGAGTCTTCAGTGTGGGAAATGCTGAGGTGCATGGGAAAGTACTTAGTAAGTAGAGTAATACTAATAACCAGTCGCCGCGAGGTTCCGCCCATTTGACAATCAATCCCCCATTACTGCGCACAGACAAACCAACTGGCCCGCAGGAGCCGGGAAAGGGTTGCGGCATCTCCCTCCCGGGAGGGTGGTAATGCCCGCGTCGCTTTGGGCTCAGGGACGCACCCTCGCAGCATCGCCAGCCCGGCTGGGCGACTCCGGGCCGAGGTGCGCCAGGTGGCGAGGGTGTCAGGCGCGGCCAAGTCGCGGCCGACTGAGTCAGTCGCTCAACTATGCTGCGGAACCAGGGCTGCCGGCTCGGCTGCCCCCGCCACTGAGCTCCGGCTGCCCCCGCGCGGGGCGCCGACTCCCCGCCCCCGCGGGGCAGGCGGAAGCCGTGGAGGCGCGGC
>NW_026000108.1:27982184-28007284 GCF_001458135.2 Marmota marmota marmota | reverse complement strand
GGCTGCAGACGCGGCTGCGGGCAGCCGGCAGAGACTGCGAAGGAGGAAGCCCCGCGCCGGGGGCAAAGTGAGGAGCGAGCGTCCCGGGCAGGGACAGACGCTCGTGTTGGGGTTCCCCAGCTCCGCCTCGCCTCGTTTTCGGAGCTCGGCGGCCAAGGCGAGTACCCGGGGACGGCGGTTGGGTCGGGCTGGTGTGGCTCGGACCCGGGGTGGGAGGACAGCTTTAAGATGGGCCGGGGCTTTTCGGCACTTCTTTGGGTGAATTTCCAGAGCGCAAAGTGCTCAGCTCTGGTTTCTGATCTTTGGATTTTTGCTCCTGAGAGTGGGAGTCTAAAAGGAAACCAGAAGCCGGTAAGTGATACAAAAACTCCACTCACTTCTGGGATTTGACCCGGTCGGGTGACAATCCAGATAGACAACTAGACTGCCCCTCCATTCCCCCCGCCCTCCTATAAAAGGGAGCTGTAGGGAGTTTCAGGCACCAAGTTATTTTCTCGGTATAGATAATGACTTTGACCCGGTCTCTGTGCTCCCCCACACACTGCTTGTCATACACTTTAAAACAACAGGCCTGTTAATTAATTACAATCATTTGGCCTCCACCTGCCTGAACCCAACTCCTTTCACGGGGACCTGTAGGGAGTGCGTTTACTAGATTGATATTTCTCGTTTACTTTTGGAAACAGTTCTCTTGGGAGAATTGGTGTCCATCCTATTTATTAAAGTAAGTTTTTATTTTATTTCGCTTTGGCTTGTTTTCTTGGACACTTGGCCCACCTCCTTGTGGCGATCTGAAGTTATTTTGATTTGGGGGAAGGCTTACTGAATTCTGTTGTGAACTATAGCCTTTGATAATCAGAGAAAAATACAAGACAACTATGTTAGTGTGGAAGAATGACATCTTAGAGTTGTTGCAGATTTGTGTGGTGAGGGCAACTTTTTTTTTTTTTTTTTAATTCTTTTGTAAGCTTGCCCTTGAAGTAGGCTGCTCAGTGGAATATATCCTTTGGGTTTCTTTCTTTCTTTCTTTTTTAGTGTATTGAAAATAAGCTATTTTTAAAAGTACATTTAATTGGATGTCATTGTTATTACCAATAATAGTATTGTACTTACAAGCTTAGTATTGATTCCCCTGCACTTAAGCACTCTACACCAGCTCAAATCTATGGAACGTTGCCCATAAGTAATTGGAAGGTGAAGTTATGGGTGTTTTAAAAAGGAAGCTAACTTTTTTAAGGAAAAAAAAATACCTCTGAATTCTCACTTATGACTTTCATACACTTGAAAAAGAAATATGGAAGGAAAAATCTCATGACATTCCACTGTTAACAATGTTTTAAAAAGAAAAAAATTGGGTCATGGAAGTAGGTTAGAGCTAAAATGGAAATAATTCTCTGGCTTTTCCCCAAACAGATATTTAACACACACATTTAAGGTGGGTCTTAACACCAAGAGGATTTTATATAGATTGATTTGTCAGTAATCAAAGATTTCTTTAAATTAAAATGTACCCAGAGGGTAAGTCCAGTGGCTTGTTAAAACTTATTTATGTGGATGTGCGTGTGTATGTATTTTTTCCTTCCTCTGTTATCCTTTCAGATTTTATATGGATTGTCTGAAAGGAGAAGCTGATGGTACATTTAAAAACAAATTCATTTTTTTTTTAATATCATAAGTACTTGCAGTGGTGTTCATAGGTATTCAATGGATACTTTGCAGATTTAACTGCTCTTAGTTACGGCGGTTATATACAGAACCTGGATTATAATGAATTGTAGTTTGCTTAGGAATTTTTTACATTAGCATGGCGAAACTCAAGTTTTTGAAACCTACCTCAGACTCAGGGTTGTAGACTTTGTGATATCAAAGAAGGGATTTTTCTCTTTGTTTTGTAACTTTCTAACCCACTTCCTTCCAACTCAAAGTTTGGTGAAAGTGACTATAAAAATGCTGAGTATCAATGATAGTCATTGCTTTAATACCTTCTTTTAACATGTTTCCCCTATACCCCATTTATTTATTGACTCATTTATTGGACCCAACTTTTCTGTATACTAAACTATAGACATTTTTGGAATTCCTTATAAAGTATTAATTAGGTGCAGAATTACGATACTTTGACCAAATGGGATAGATGTGAAAATAGAGGCTAAGGGATGCCATCTTAATTTTTTTCTGCCAGATCGTTTATTATTTTAGTCATTTTTAAAAACTGCTGGCCTGTTTATATATGTAATAGTAGTTTTTTTTTTTAATTGAAACTTTACTCAATGTTAGTCTCTTCTAATTATGTTATAGTTTCAGCATAAGCTGATTTGTTTACCCTTGATTGAGAGGGAGCAGAGGTCCTATTGTGGGTTGGAGTAGTCATTTTGTTGAGTAGCTTTGGAATTAAAAAAGCACTTGTGAGAGGTGGAGGAATTATTTTTCTCTCTTATATTGGACCCAACTTTTCTGTATACTAAACTATAGACATTTTTGGAATTCCTTATGAAGTATTAATTAGGTGCAGAATTACAATATATTTATATGTGGGTAGGTGAGAGAATGCCCAGGGACAGGTTGATAATTTGTCAGTTCTGATGGTTGCCACAAAAATAGGATGCAAAAAGGACAGAGCTGGTTCCATTGCATAGCTTTAGAATGAGGTTTGATCTTTAGAAGAGTGGAAGGAAATTGTGGTCTCCATTCTGATTGTCAGGTGACCTGGGCTCCTGGGGTATGATTGTGGGAGGGGCTACAGAGATTTTGTCACTACATCTTCAAAAAGTGTACATTCCTTGTGTTGTTGGTCTAAGCCCTCCACAATTAACAGCAGCCTGCCATTCTGGCTTCACCTTTTATTACTTGTGGAACCCTGAATCCTTCCCAGCTACTCTGCCTCCTTTCTGTTGTCAGTGTTTATCTTCTCCTTGTGTGACTCCTTGATGTCATTGGTTCTACTTTCAGATGTGGCATCTCATTCTGTAACACTCTTTCGTATGAATACATCTTGAAACCCTCTGCACTTGCTGGTACATCAACTACTCCATTGGCAAAGCTCTGAAATGCCTCAGTGTTTTTCGATATTCGTGGAGTTGATTTGAGAGGTTTCGAGTTCCTAAGTACTCCTGAAGCATGATGCTTCTTCTCTGTGTGCTTAAAAATAGAACACCACTAAAACATAAACCATAAGAAAGGTCACAAAATTTGATTTTTCATGTTACTGTGATTAAAGTGCTTTTTTGGGGGGCTCCATCAGATTCTTCCAAAAAATTTTGCTTGGTTTTGTTTTGATATTCTTCCTTCTAGTGCTAAGCAGTCAAGGACGGATTGTTGATTTGCATGTCATTTTCCTTTCCTCATTGTCATGTCTAATCTACCCCTTTATTTTAAACTCTTCCAGTGAAGACACTGTATCTTCACTTTCTTTGTAGCCCTTGGCATTATTCTCAAATGAGATAATAGATACTGTTATCTTGAATTACAAATATTTCCCATTATTATCTTGGAGTGAGTAGTGTTCCTTAAATATTTATTGAATGAATAAATCCTAAATAAATGGACCAACAAGTTAGGAGACATTTGTTGAGGTACTTTCATAAGAAAAAAGAAACTTTAATAATTATTGAACTAATAGGAAGGCCTCAAATTCAGTTGGAAAAGAGGTCAGGGTGCTATTTATAAATGCAAAGAGAGGAAATGTTCACAGTAGGCTATTTTGAAACATCTGGTTGTTGGTCTAAAAATGTGATTCTTAAAGTCAGAAAGATTGTGAGTTTACATTTGTACTAAAATGTTGAAATTGGAATATAGTGTTCATACAAAATGTTACACAGTATGAATGTACATTTAAAAATGCTTGTACTTAAATATAATATTATGCCTCTTCAGCTGAGTAAATTTAAACATTAAAGCTCTGTCCAAAATATCATGTAGTGGAACAGAATCCTGAAGGACTTGTGCCCATGCTCTGTTCAAGAGGTCAAAGTCATCTGATTCTCCTTTTAGCTGTTAGGAAACAGATGTGGCATCCAGAAGCAAGTGCCCAGGTATTAGGGCACACAGGTGGGAGTCCTCTGCAGTGACACATGCTTAGCTTAACCTATCCTTCCCTTTCATCATTCCTTCTTCTGCCCCTGGAAGAACTCCAGAAGATGAAATCTTCCTTTGGTTCCCAAGAATCATGACTCTACTTTAAAGATCTCTCCATTAGAATTTAAAAGAAGTCCCAAACCTCAGCTAATGAGCTTAAAATCTAGATGGGCAACTTGAAAGGAGAAAGACCTACTGAAGCTAAGAGATTATCAAACACATAACTATTAAGATATTATCTAAAACACTGAAACCTAGGTATTAACTGTGCTACTAATAACTTCTCATACCAACTAAAGGAATTAGAACTCTTGGCTGTCAAATGGATATTAATTCTAGGTTTTGAGAGTTGTTTTTCAGATGCACAGTAAGAAAAATAATAGAAACATAACTCAGAATAATCCTTTCTCTTTGATCTAAGCCTAAACTGATGTTCCCTAGAACCTATTTTAAAATCAAACCTCAGTTATTCTAGCAGCTACTAACTAAATATTCATTGTTCTCCAGATATCATTCTAAGATCCTTATGCATATTCACTAGTATCACCCTCAAAACAGCGCTGTTAGGTAGACATTCTCATCCCTACCTTTAGGAGACAATAGTAAGGTTCAGCAAAGGAAAGAATTTCCCAAGGCTGCATTGGTTGCATGTGGCAGAGCTGCAATCCTTAGTAATCGCTTAAGTTTGTATCTTAGGTCTAAAGTGTTTGGGTATATCCATCAATCTCAAAATGCTAACCACATCTATATTTTACAAAATTAATAAAACTATGCTTACTGCTATGTTAAGTGCTTTGTGGTTTTATTAGAAGAAGAGTTTACAGTGCTCATTTAAAGGAACATTACTGTGCATCTGAAGAATGCCACTCAAACCAAAAGCATTAATAGCATATGAAGGTGATCAAGTGTAGGATTGTATATAACAGATGAATTAATTATTTATTGTGCACTTGTTGCTTATGTCAGGTACAGTTATATAGACCCTACATATTTTTCTTGTTTAATCCATGAGAAATTTTACAAGATCCGAGGTATATTATCCTCATCTTACAAATGTGGAACCTGACCTTCAGGAAAGCTTAACTTAATGAAGGTACACAGTTTAAAAAGTGGGGAAGCCTGGATTGGTATCCAGACATTGTGATATCTACATTACTGTGTGGGTGGTATTAATGAAGGATTAAGGAGGAATGGAAAAGGCAGGGGAACGTCTTGGAGTGATGGTACTACACTTTTAAGACTTGGCTCTCAAAAGGAGAGAAAAAATTCCAGGTATGTACAGGGAGTTTATTCTATTTTCCCATCCCCTTTTTGTTGAGGTAGAAAACACAAAATTTGGCATCTTAACCATTTTTAAGTATACAGTTCAATAGTGGTAAGTATATTTACACTGTTGTGAAACATTTCCAGAACTTTTTCATCGTGCAAAACTGAAACTGTATGCTCTGTAAACAACAGTGCCCTACCTCTCTGTCTGTCCCTGGTAACCGCCTTTCTACTTTCCATTTCTAAGAATTTGACTACTTATGATAACTCACGTGTGTAGAATAATACAGAATTTGTCCTTTTTGTACCTGGCTGGTTTCACTTAGCATGTTGTCCTCAAGATTCAGACGTCTTGTAGCAGGATTTCTGTTTGGTTTAATTTTTAAGGCTCCTTTGGATTCTAGTGTGTGTATCCACCACACTTTTGTTTATCTACTCATCTGCCTGTGTGAGGTGGATTGCTCCTTTTGCTTTTCATTTAAAGTCAGTTCTTTCAGATTGTGGTCAGGTATGTTTAATATCCAATAACTTCTCTCCTAGTCCAGCAGTTTTTCACCATTCCTGTTGGCTGTTCATGTGGTCGGTGAACACTTATTTTGGTCTTGTTTGATTATTTGATTTTGGCTTTGTGTTGTTGTATTGCATCAGTTGTTCTCTGGTCCTGCATTCACTGTCTTTTGCAGTTATAGATGAAAAATACATTTTAATAACCTAAATTCTGTATTGCCATTATCTTATACAGTAACCTTAACAATGTTATCCATTAATTTGTTATAGGCTTTTCAATTGCAGGCAGTTACACGGAATGGATATAGGCTTCCATAGTTAACCACTTACACAGACACACCCACAAACTGAAAGGTATATAAACTTGAATTTGCAAGGTGTGGTATGTTTAAGCAGCATTTCCCTAGGGAAGATAAGTGCTTTTTGCATAGAAGATATAGCCAAGGGAAACTCTGAAGTCTTTGATAATCTCCCTATTGTTAGATCAGTTTTACAAGTATAAGGAGGCATCAGAGTTAAGAGCACAGGTTGTGGAATCCAACTCTTAGAATTTGGGCTGCACTTTTTCTCTACTGTGTGACATCAGACTAGACCTGGGAATTTCCTCCTAATGCAGCCATGAGAATACCATGAGATCCTGCACAGATGGCTTGCAAACACTTTCCAAACTATTGACTATGTCAAGCAATACAAGCCTGAGGGAAAAATACAAGCAGATGGATATGCTTTGTTGAGTGGGGGAGGAGTAGTGGTCAAGGTAGAGGACAAGTCAGAGGAGGTCAGAGTCTGTGGGTGACCACATCTAAGAGAGAAGACCCAGATTGAGGGAACTTGGCTTCCTGTAAGGGTTTTTATTTTGCCACACAATAAGTTTGGTGAATGAATGCTAGTGGAGAAGGATGTTAAATGACCAATAGCATGCTTTTTGGGGCTAAGCACTCATGCTATTGCAATAAGTAAGTAGAAGTTCTGACCTTTATCCTTTACAGTATACTCTATATTATGGGATGGAGTTGTATGACAAGTACATTATCTCTTAACCACTTTCTCTTTTGCTTGATTGTGGGAAACAAACTTGAATGTTGTCTTTATGAATACTTGGAGTTAATAGCTCAAAAAGTGAGTTTGCTTGATATACTAATAACATTGTAACTGTTTATTATGATTATGTTCTAGATTTCTGTAAGACTTTGGTATCATCTAGTTATTTCAGGAGGTTATCCATATGAAGACCTCTGATTTTCCAAGGAATTAGCTACTGCATGCTCTGTTTATTAGTACATGAAGGCCGGGACACTTTTTTCTTTTACCATCTGTAATGCCCAGTGCCATTTAGAAGAGTTGGAGGAATAAAAATTTTACCTGAGGTTTCTATTTGGGATACCATTGTAGGGTGTCATAAGTTACCTTTTCTATCTACTGGTGCTACTTAGTCATCATGACCAACATTTTCCCACATCTCTGGATTTCAACTGGGAGGTGGTTCTACTCCATTGGTAACTAATGTTCTGGAATACAATAAACTTTCATTGTTATAAGACTATGTAAGCCTTGTATTGTAAGACATTGAAAAGTTTCATTATTCATTCAACAGTGTAATTTTTTTAAGCTCTTTTCTAAGGTTCTTTTCAGTTCTATGATTATTTCAGTGTATTATTTCATCATATTTTCAGTTTCTGTCCATGCCAAGGTTATGTTTCTGATTTTATGATGCAGTTTTTAAAATGGATTAAACATATAATAGAATTCAATTAGACTATTGCTTTTTTCTTCTAAAAGGTGTTATAGTCTAGCAGAGGTAATACATGCATTTGAATGCTGAATGACCCCATGGCTTAGTGAAGTGTTTTAATTCAAAGTTAAGGTTTTCAATTGTTTCTTTCCCAGCTTAACCAAAGGGATATGCACAACTCTTCTGGTGAGGGAGGACAGCAGGATAAGAGGTGGGCAGAGGCTCACTGTGGTAATTTTCCTTACTCAAGTCATTAGTGGGAGAAGGCAGTCCCAACTCTTGAGATTTTAAATGCCCCATAATGGTTTTGAATGTGTCTAGCTGACCTCCTGCTATACTCAGCTCCTGCTTTGAGGATCTCTTGTAGTGGTTAAATGGATTGGGGATATCTGCTTGAATTCTGGCTGCTAGCAGTATACCTAGTTTTAAAAGTCAGCAGACTTTTAAAACTAGGTATACTTTCTACTTATCCTTTTAAATCATCTTCCAAGCTGGGAAGAAGTCATTCAATAAGCATGTATTGAGCACTTGCTATTTATACTTGATGGTGCTCAACCTTAAGGGCTGGAGCGTTGCACAGTAGACAAGATCTGCCCCCTTGTAACAATGAACTGATATCAGGTTATAACAAATGCCTTGAAGACCATTAAAGCAAAGGTAAGGAGCAGTGAGTCACAAGGTATGATTGTATGCTTTGGGGGTTTAAGGAAGGCCTCTTGGGCACAGTTGAACAGAGATTTACTAAACTGATGGAGTGAGCCAGGACCACAGTTTTGTGTTTGGAATGAAGATTGAAGAAGATGGGAGGGCAAAAGGTAGGTCAGTTGCCCTAGTGCATGCCTATAGTTCCTGTAACTTGGGAGGCTGAGGTATGGGGACCTTAAGTTTAAGGCCAGTCTCAGCTACTTAATGGGACCCTGAACCACATAGTGAGATCTCATCTCAAAAAACCAAAAAGGGCTTGGGATGTAGCTCAGTGGTAAAGCATCCTTGGGTCAGGTTTCCCGTACCAAAAAGAAATAGGCCTGAGGCTGGTGGGATGGCTATCAGTGGAGAGGGAAAGCCAAGGAAAATGAAGTTGTGATGTTCCAAGGAGTGAGATAACTTGTGTTCTAAAATGAATCTAAATCCTGTATTCAGAATCTGTTCTTGGGGAAGAGGGTCAAGAAAGAAGGAGGGGTATCAGTCCACGAGGCTTCTGCGGTGGTCTAAGATGGAGAAGATGATGGCTTAGAGTAGGACTTGAGCAGGGGAGGTGGTAAAATGCCGTCGGACTTAGGGAATAGTTTCTAGGTAGAGCTCGGTAAGATAATTAGGTAATGTTTATTGTGTGGCACCGCAAGCCACACATACAGCAGGTGCTTCTCAGCATTACTTCCTTTTTACTTCTGTGAGGAAATGGGTCAGTGTAGGATCGGCCCATGCAGAACCAGTTCTGTGATGGTGCTTGTGCATTCTCTAAATATGTGCCTCACTGTGTTTATAAACAAATAATTTGGCATTTATTGGGAAGCTCATGTGGGCTGATCATCTTGGCAGAGTGTTTTATGGGATGATAATAAAATAATGGTGGCAAACACTGACTTGGCCTTTGTTATGTGCCGCTTGGTGTCTAAGGGCTTTGCATCTATTAATTCTTACAGTCCTCGAGGATAGGCACTATTATTACTCCTTTTTTTCCTGATGAGGAAACTGAAGTACAGAGAAGTTAAAATACTCAAGTGTGCAAAGCTGGTAAATGGAGGAACTAGGATTAGATTCAGGGTGTTGGGTTTCAAAGTCTTGGCTTTTACAGCACACTGCCTTATAGAATGTGCAGAACACGATCAAATCCTTGCTATGGTCAGAATGTATGTGCCCCTCTCAGATTCACACATTGAAACCAAAGCACTGAGGTAATAGTGTTTTAAGAGTTGGACCTTTGGGAGCTGATGAGGTCACTAGGGCAGCACTCTCACAAGTTAGATGAGTGACTTTATACAAAGGACTAAGGGAATGTGTGAGCCCTTCCTGCTTTTCTGCCATGTGAGAACCCACAGGAGGTGCCACCTTCACCAGACGTCACATCTTCGAGTGCCTTGATCTTGGATTCCCCAGCCTCCAGAACTGTGAGCAATACATTTCTAAAGTTTATAAATCATTCAGTCTAAGGTATTTTGTTATAGCAGCCTGAAAGGACTAAGAAGACAATACTCTAAGAAATAAATGTTATAAGAATATGGAGAAGAGAGTATATATTTATTGTTCTGAAGAGATCTTGGGAAGCAAATAGGGTTTGTGTTAGATCTCAGAGAATGGAAAAGAATTCAGCTGTTTGAAAACATAAGTGGTAAAAATAAATATAGTGATGGGAGTGAATATTTACTAAGCAGCACTGTGTGAACAGTTATATGGATTTTCTCATTTAATCTGCACCAATGCTTAGGTGCCTTTGAGTGTTTTTATTTTATTGAAAAGGAAATGGAGGCATCAACTTGGATAGGTTAGAGTTTTCATAATGCCAGAAAATGGAGGAGATGGGTTTTCAACCTATTATGACTCCAAACTTCTATGCAATGGGCTGGGAAGAACTTTACATTCAGGAAGAAGAGTGATGAGCTTAGTCAGGTGGGCTGATGTAAAGCATGTTTGGGAGTGTAGATTAAGAACAGTAATAACCACATTTTGCTGCAATACCCTCTTTGGAGGGTATTCCAATGACAGATTCCTGGCCCTGCTTTGTGTAGTTGTTTTCCTGTACAGCAGATCCACAGACCAGTACTTACATGCCTGTGAGCCCACATTGTAGGTCAGAATGTGGAGGCTTAGGAGTTCACATATGGTAGTACTTTACAGAGTTACACATACCTGTCTCTTTGTATCTAATTTGTTCTTAGAGGCTAGGACCTCTAAGGAGAGAGCTGTAAAAACCTTTGGACATTCAGCCCTGGGGGGGGGGGTTAGATAGTAGGGTGACTGGAGGACAGNGGGGTGGGGTGGGGAGTGAAAGAGAGCTCTCTGGTGTCTCCTAGAGGAAACTAGTTCTTTCCTATGACTTCATTTAACCTTAATTACTTCATGGGAAGCTCTGTCTCTAGATGCAGTCTTGTTGAAGGTTAGGGCTTCAACATATGGATTTTTGGGGGTGGGAGGTGGGGGAGTCACAATTTTGTCCATAGCAAGGAATAAAATTAGTAGCTCACCTACATTCTTGAATGCAGACAAAGGTGAGCATGGGGATCCCTTCTGAGCTTTAGATTTGGGTGGGTGACTAGGTGACCACTGCTGTAGTAGGGGAGGATCCAGAGGATTTTTGGTGTGTGTTCTTGTTCTAAGATTGTGTGAATCCTCTTTAATTATTGACCAATTCATCATCTTTATAATTTCTAAAGGTGGTGATAAATTATACCACTTATTGTACTGTTTTCAGTTGCTATTTCTATTTTGTGATGTGCCAAGGAAAACATCAGCAACATTTGTATCTACAAAATAAGGTGATTTTGCATTTGATGATGAGGTTTAGCTTTCTCTTTTCTTATGTATGTATTTATGTATATACATTTCCTTAGAGGTAGGACAAAGCAGTACCTTATTGTCAAAGTCATTTCCTGCCTTCTCTCTTGTTTGTGTTTTTATTTCTCTGCTCCTGAAGGAAGGCCTGGAAAAAAGGTGCTTTCCCTCTGATGCTCTCTGTACTTGTTGGTCAATGTTTGCGGATATTTTAAAATAGTCAAGGCAATACCTTAAGAGCAATCAGTATGTCATATACGCAGAGTCAGAGTAGTGCCTTTCAAAGAGTTATTTCAAGATGTGGTTTCTGGAAATACTGCATCAAAGCTTGCTCAGAGAAATATACCTTGTTGTGCCTTGTTTTATTACTTGGGTATGGGTTTTATGCATATTATGTACTTTTCCCTTTTTATCAAAGCATAGTATACAGAAATTTGCACATATGCATTTTCATAAACTGAACACACCCATATAACAGCAGAGACGGACTTTGTAAAAAATTTGTGTTGTTTGGGAGGAAAATGAACCTCTCTGAATTTGCTGTGTTCCTCAGAGGAAAATGTGACCTTTAAACTTTGATCTTTTAGTTTTGAATTAGCATACTTCCTGCTATCTAATGTATTTAAGAATAGCTAATTATTCACTAGTCTTATCTTGCACGTTAATATCAGTTGTTTACATATAATGCTGCCTCCTTTTTTGAAATGAAAACTCTTGACCTGAGGTATATATTCTACCTGCTTTTTAAGGTTCTGAAAGAAAGTATAGTGAAACAGAAAGTTGTGTCTATTTAGCTACTGTTAGGAAAAATTATCTAAAACTTGGAAATCAAAAGAATGTTTATCAGTAGCTTTCATTTAACAGTTTCAGCCTGTGGATATTTAATTTTAATTATAATTCCTCACATGGTATTTTTTTCCTGCCTTATAGAACATTAACCGGTTTTTAAAAAAATCTTACCTAGTTGTTTTATTCTAATATTTTTTGTTTAAAATGCCTGTGTGTGTGTGTGTGTGTGTGTGTGTGTGTGTATGTATGATATAAGTAAACCTGTTTCACAAATGCTCTTGGAATCAGCCTTACCATCTTACTGGTCCCTCACCAATTGATGAAATGAGTAAAACATTTTACATGTTCCCTTCATATTTGTGAGTATCTTTTTTTTTATCCTGTTTGAAAATCATAGTTTGACACTATCATAACATTTCTGCTTTTTACCTTCATATATAAGGATGCACAAGGCAATGTGCAAAAATTCCAACGCCTTACTTTCTGTTGTGTTTTCAGGGAAGTTTATAATGTAAAATTAGGTTTTAGTAGTTAAAGTATCCTGGACTAGTGATGTAGTTCAGCGGCAGTGTGTGCTTAGCATGCATGAGGTGCTGGATTTGATCCCCAGCACCACCAACTGTATATTAAGATAATTTAATAAATGGCACTGTAACTACTGGTTCCTAGTAAACATCAGACTTTACTAATATTAGGGATGCCAAGGTAGAGAAATTAATTAGGAACTGTGCCCTCAGANTTTTTTCCCCCCCCCCCCCAGGCTTAAGCACATGAAATGGTCATTGTGGAGAAAACAACATTTTAAGAAACTTTTCTGTCACAAGTTGATAGAAGAAAAACCAATAAGAAGAACACCTTCTATTGCGAGATCCTGTTGTGCTGTTTTAAGACTCAGCTTAGTAATGAAGTCACCATTATGTCCTCAGTCAGTGAAGTAAATCTTGACATCAAGGATTTCCTAATGAGCATTAATTTGGAGCAGTATCTCGTACATTTCCAAGAGTTTGGTTTTTATACCGTGAAGGACTGTGCAGCAATAAATGATAGTGTGCTACACAAAATTGGAATATCACCTACAGGGCACCGTAGGAGGATACTTAAACAGTTACAGATAATATTGTCAAAAATGCAAGAAATCCCAATATATGCAAATGTTCATAAGACGAAGAATGGAAACAATTCAAAAGATCACCACCACGCTTCCTCTTCTGATCAGAACACCTGCAAAGAACTTTCCAATTCTGGTTGTATTCAGATACCTAGCTCAACACAGTTGGAGACCTTTACAAAAAATCTTGATCAAAATGATGCTAATATGGAAAATAACCAGTCCCTTGAATCAGATGATAAGCTATCTCTTTCTAACCAGGACCTCCCCATTCCAGAAGAACAACACCTGGGTTCCTCTCATGAGTCTTTACTTGGTAGTGAAAATATTAAAATAGAATCTTTGACTGCAAAAAAGGCAGTTGATCGTACAGTTGAAGAACAACAAGCAGAAAAAGTTGATTTGATATCCGAAAACTTCAGCAACCTTCCTAACACAAAACCTGAATGTCTCTCTTCCTTCGATTGTTCAACCTCAGAAGCAAATTCTGGAAATGGAGCTAATGGTTTATTAGAAAGCTCGCCACCATCACCATTCTTTGAGTTTCAGGGAGAAATGGTTGTGAATGATTTGTATGTTCCCTCATCTCCAGTCTCAGCACCCATGAGAAGTCGTAGCAAGTTGGTTTCAAGACCATCCCGTTCTTTTCTGCTAAGACATCGGCCTGTACCAGAGATCCCAGGGCCAACAAAAGGAATTTCAGGGAGGTAAGATTTCTTGTAAAGAAGCCATAAATATTTAACGTAGGGAAATTTAGTTATTTTAAACAATGATATTTTCACTGTTCCTTCTGAATTTGACTTACTTGCATTTACATATTCATACAGCCTTTATTTTGTCATCTTTTCAAATTTTTTCCCTGCGCCACTTGTATTTTCCAGTGTGTGTTTCCAACTTACAACTACCTGGGACTCTTTAGCTTTCTCCTATTTAATTGGGGGAACATTGCATCCCCTAATTCTACCTGGATCTTCCTTCCCCTACCTTCCCTCCGTTGTAATGTTCGCTTAGTGAAGTTCTCATATTTGAATTGCTGACTCTTATCTCTCCAGCAGATTATTTGTTCTCTGGCAGGGAATGTGTCTTTTAATGTTTGTATATCTATTGCCTGGCATGGTGCTTGGCACCAATTAATAATTCAATATACATCTTTTAAACTTTGTAGGAGTCATTGTGCTAGGTGGAAAGAAAGTTAAGAGAAATGAAAGAGCTTGCAGTCTAGTGTGGAAGACAGATGTAATAAGATAACAGTACAGTATGAACCCAGGTCCACAGAGAGCACATCTCTAGAACCCCAAAGAGGGGCCCCAGGTCACCAGTATCCATCTTGGGGTAACTGAATAGTTTGAGAGAAGCTGATTTTACAGCAGAGAAAGCTTTCATCTGTTTCTCAAAGTTGCACCTAAATTTGTTGTGGTTTACTCCAGCATTGGGGTGGGCTCTTATTTTTTCCACTAAGAGTCAACGCTTCTCACTCTGCTGGGAGGTATGAAGCTATTCAAGTTTGATGGTTACTGCAGTGCTTTACAGACTTCAGGAGTAAGTCCAGGGCTGGCATTCCTGTAAGATTCCCCTTCCCAGCTTGAATCTGTGGCTGCTGCTGATTTTCTTGCCCTGAGGTACCTTTGGCAAGTTGTATTTGCAATAGAAAAGGTAGCAATTTATTATTTGCAAGAGAAAACATGGCAATTTACAACTCTGTTAAATATAAGTATCTCCTATTAGATCACCAACTCTGAGGGCACAGTTCCTAATTAATTTCTCTACCTTGGCATCCCTAATATTAGTAAAGTCTGATGTTTACTAGGAACCAGTAGTTACAGTGCCATTTATTAAACACCTAGGTGCTAGTTTGGGTTGTAATTTTTGACAGGTTAGCCTCATAGCCCTGTAAGGTAGGTAATGTTCTCTGTGGTCTTCCTGTGAGTAACGGACCGCCTGAGGTTAATTCTCCTAGGCCCTCCAGGGCATTTAACTGGTGTTTCATTCCACTACATTCTGACTTCTACCTTTTTAATAAATATTTTTAAAAAATTTGACTGCATCTATAAGAATTCAGTTATTTCTTAGCATTGTAGAAGGTCACTAATTTTTATACAAGCGTTTAGCTTTAAAATGTTTTGCTAATTTTCAGCAATTAAAGGAAACTGAATGAAAAGTCACAAGTTTTTAAGTGCCAAAAACTTTCTGTATGAAAAAAATCTAATGTGAGTACACAAAATAAAACTCTATTTTTGCCCCATTAGAATCTTTGTGAGAGCCAGATGGGAAACATCAGTTAGGAAACATTTAGTTTAAGGTTCAGACATTGAATGCTGCTTTCCATGAATTTCACAAAGAATCTTTTAATGCTGATTTAAGTGGAGGAGGGGAAGCAAACTGCACTCGTATCCTCTGAGGGTCCTGGCTTAGGCTGAGAATTAAATCGACATAAAACAAATTGACAGGGGAAAAAGCTTACAGATTGGTTATCACAAGTAAATAAATTATAAGTTTTACCTAGGACAAAGAGATGAAGACATGAAGAAGGTGTTAGTGAAACCCTGAATAGGACAAAGAATACCAAGATGTGAAAAAAAGTAGCTGAGTTAGCTGGGAGGTTCAAAGGGAAGAAGTTATTTTAACAAGGTCTATACAGGTTTCTTTAAGGCTCCATCACCTCCACTTCTGTCCCTGAGGATAAGAGTTATTCCTTTCCCACAGGAATTTCATCTGCTTTTAAGGAACAATAGCAAAGTCAGAGTGATGTTTTTGCACCTGCTGTTTTTCAACACTTGAATGAAATGACTTTAATTCAAAATAGTGAATATGCTAGAGTGGTGTATCTTTAAGTCCTTCATTTATAAAGGTAGTCTTTGCATCATGTGAAAGGTTATTTATAGCATGACTGTGAGTCTTTAAAAATTAGAATTGAAATAGCATTAAGATTAGTATCACTAATTTGTACTAACTATATAACAGCACCGTTTTCAGTATGATTTTTAGGGCAGATGACCCATTATACCCTTTCTTTTCCATGATTATGGTAGTAGATAGAAACTATGCTGTTGTGACGCTCAGATGATAACATGAGCAAGAATATTAAAAGGTTTTTAGACTTCACTGTATTTCCTGTCGTTTTCTACTGTATTATAAATAGCACTTGATTAGCACTATTTTAAAGTGTTGTGGCTCTTTAAATAAAAATGGTTGATAATGGAATCTGAGTTTCTTTTTAGTCAGATAATAACATTCACAAATGACATTTAGTGTATCCCTTGGTATACTAAATAAGAATATTTTTTGTGTGTGGCCAATGTTTTTAACTTAATCACTAATGAAAAACTTCTTGCAACTCTTCAAAGGAATATGATGCTGGACATGTCTTCCCTTCTTTCTCCCTGGTCACTGATCTTTCTTGCCTTCTTCCTCCTGATTTATCTGACATCTACCCTCCCTTCCTCCTTTCTCCTAACTTATCTGACACAATCTCCTAATTTATCTGACATTCTGGTGTACTGCATTGTCTGTACTTGCCTTGACTTGTTGCTGAATTCCTGCCTGCTCTTTTTCTCCCTAGGGTTGGGCCAGGTGGGAACTACTGGGGACAATGAACCTCAGGAAATCTTTTTAACTCACATCTCCTGGGCCAGAACAGAACCATGCCTGGGGGATCAGCTCCTTCATTATGACCTTTACTTGGAAGTCTCTTAGTCCTTAGGAGTCCTCAAGCAAAAAGCAAGTCCAACTTGCATCTTGCTTTTTCTGGGGGAATTTTGGGCTTATCCTGTGATGCTGCTCAGGAAAATCTTGAGTCAGGAAGGAATAGGCATTTTAAGAAAACTAAAAGAGGTAACTTTCTTCTCCTCTTTCCTGGTTTAATGATTTTTATACCTCTTTAATGCAAATATTTTTACTTGGCAAAGGTTGTAAAGCCTTCTCATTTAGATACAGGGCCTCTGACTAGAGGGAAGGGAAATTAACAAGGCAGAAGTCATGGGAAGGGGGTGATATGCATGCACGGTGGTGCTGTGATGAAGTATATTCCCTGTAAAACAGATGAAACCTAAACTTATATTCTCTAGCCTGCCTGGAATTTCTTATGAAAAAAATCTGAATGTAGATAGTTAGGAGTGGGGAATGTTGTTATTATAGCATTCAGTATCCAAAATATGCATAAGCGGAAAGTGTAGTAAGCGATTCTTTGTTGCACTGAATATGAAAAATAAAGAAAGCCAGCATGACTTTTTCATGTCAAAAAAAGTTTCATATTTCATGTTTTAGCAGAAAAATGCTTACCAATCCTAACATCCAGTTTATTTTCTTTGAAAAAGCTTTTTTGATTAGCTCTAAGAAAAAAAAAATAGGCTTAATTATTTGCAAAATTTTGACTTGAACATCTGAATAATTGAAATTGAAACAATAGATTTATCATTAGAGGGTTAGGGTGTCTATGCCCGATAAACTTTGTAACTTAAAAAGCCATTTATTTTTACATTATTTTTCATAAATAAAAAGTTCTACCTTATTTGAAAAAAATATTAAGTTGAAACTTTTGCTAGTAGATTAAAAAAAATGTCATACTCTTGTAGACATATGTGTTGAATCTTTCTGTAATGATCATTGGTTTTTATCCTAAGGACAGTTTTTGGAACCTCACAGGTTAAGAATTATCTGTGCCTGGTGAATTTCACAGTGTTGATCTATGCTGTAGTTAACCTACTATCAGGTTTCTTAATTCAGGTTTGTGTATGTTAGGTAGATACTATGAAACCTCAGAAAAGTTTTAAACTGCCATCTATAAAGATTTTTTTAAAAAATTGAACTCTGTGACATGCAGTCTGTTTTAATTGTGATAATTGCATTTTTTAAACATTCTGTGAAATGATTGTCCATATAACGTGCAGCTGATGTGTGTGTGTGTGTGTGTGTGTGTGTGTGTGTGTGTGTGTGAGTGTGATTTCTTTGCCTAGGTAATACGTGAGTGTAGATCATAAAGGGGGATCTCTGTCTGCTGGACATACATAAAAGCAGTTATTCATTACTTTCCTTCTTTTTTTAATTCAAGTTCTTTAAACTGTTTTAATATGGATATCAAAAAGTTGCCTTTGCCTCCTCTGACACCACTGGGTAGTTAAGCAACATTTATTTTCTCACAGTTCTGAAATCAAGATGCTGACATGGTTGGTTCTGGCCATTGGTTTCTCTCCTAGCTTTCAGAGGGTGGCCTTATTGATTGATCTCTTCTCCTCAATCAATGATTGAGGGATCTTCTCTGATGTCTCTTTGTGCAGGGCCCTTTACTTATGATCTCCTTTAACCTTAATTAATTCAGATAGACCCTATCTCAAAATATAGTCACCTTGGGGTTAGGGCTTCAGCACTTCCATTTTAAGGATACACAATTCTGTCAATAATAATAGTTTTGTTTCCTTGTATAGAAACTTGTTAATTCTCTATTGAAGGCATAGGCGCATTTTTAGGAGAAAAAGTTTGATTTAGGCCTTCAAAACCAATGAAAATAACATGGGGAAAATATTCACCTAACATTTATCAACATTAATATCACTCACAATCATTGGTGTTTTAATTTGGGTTTTTTTTTTTTTATATTTTATTATTTGGGTTTTTAAACATTATTTGTATTTGAACATACATTTTAATTTATGGAGAAAACAATTTTTCCCTTTTAATTTGCCCATTTGTTGAAGATCTATAAATCATTTTCTGTCTGTACATTTATACTTTATTTTCCCAAATCATTTGCATATTGTATGGTTTTTGAGCCTATCACCAAGGACATAAACTGTGATATGTTTGCAGTGTTTGGAACATGTCCTCAAGTATTAGCTCGTAGTCTAAACCAAGGGGGATGGAGAAGGGTTGTGACACAGGGTGAAGATGAGGTTACAACTCCTCTTGTGGAGAAAAAGCAGCACCATCTCAGTTCATGCAGTTAAGCTCTAACTGGTTTCCTGGCCAGGGACTGTAGTATGAGTCATCTTTAAGTAATAATTTAAAAATCACATAAAAAATTTTCACATAGAATTATTTATAACATGAGAAATATCAGACATATAGAAGAGTATGCATAATGATATTACCATAAAATAGCATCTAGATATAAAAAGTAATCTTGCCATAGTCGACCCGGACTTCAGTTGATTGAGAAATGATAAATTCAGCTAACTGTTGTGCCTCCTCTGTGCCCGGAAGTGATCAGTATTCTGAAGTTGGTGTTTTATCCTATGTATGTGTATTTTTGTACCTTTACTGCAATGCAGTAGCATTGCTCTGGCTGTTTTTGATTTATGAAAGTGATATTCTTTTGCAACTTAGTGTTTCACTTAATATTATTTTTGAGATTTCTTAATGTCAATGCATGTTATGTTATGCATTGACTTCTGTGTAGTATTTTATTAAAAGAAAAAAAAGTTTATTCTCCTCCTGCACATGAAAAATTTTCACTATTACCAACGAAGAGTGTACGTTTTGAAGACTTGAAGACAACAAATGCACACAATTAGATTTACCAGTGAAACCAGAGTTTGAGTGAAACTAGCTTTTCTGCTTTTGCTGGCTGGTGGGTCTGTGTAGGCTTCAGGTTTCTGCATCTGAGAAAGCCCGTGTTAGTAATAGGAGTTATCACAGCTGGGGATGCTTGCTGGGGTCAGCTCTGAGGATCTCAACAAGCAAAGCTGGATTCTTCTCCACTATTATCCATTGGCATGTTGTAGCTCCTGAAGGTGGGCTCTGCCCTCCAGTGTCACAGAAACCCCAGAACCTCACTGCCAATTTCTTTCTAGGTCTTCCTCTTGCATATTTGAAGAATGAAATCTATGGACAATAAAAGAAGGCAAGAGTGAAAGGATTAGGACTTATTTTAAATGAGACAAAAGAAGTAGAGAGAGCTCTTGGTAGACAATATGGGACCTAATAGTACATTACCATTTAGGTATGCTAGTCTAGGTGTTAATATTGTTATGAGGTTAAGGCCATTGATCAAAATGTATGTTAAACAGGTATTAAGTACCAAGGCTGTTGGCTTCTTCTGTGAACACCCAATTGTCTGTTTGAACTTTCCCATAACCTCCATTTGGACCCCCCTCAACTCCCATTTTTCATCCCTCAGGACAGACTTGGCTGGAATGTTTGGAATGTTTCCATAGATTATTTTCATGGAGTGGTCTTTACATTTGAAAAAAAAAATGTAATAGAGACCCATTACCTTGTCTGATCATTTTACTATCTATCCTGTCTTACTCACCAAGAGGACCAACCATTCTTTTCTCTAATTAAAATAATGGTAGGCTTGTTTTTGCTGACTGTTTATGTAACCAAACATAATGGGCTCACTCCTTGGTGAGTGTAAAGCCAGTAAGCACAACCAGAAGTTAAAATGAGTAAGGAAAGTTATTGCTTGTATGAGCAAGGAGAGCAATAGAAGTAATGCCAAAAGAAGTGTCTCTTTAAGCATAAACAAAGACAGCAAGGTGCATTTATTTGGGAAACTCATGCAAATGCATATTGGAAAGACTTATCACATGTAGAGCCTTGGCACCTTCCTAAACATGCTCATTTTTAAGATCATTCTTCTTCATACAACACGTGTTCAAAATGTTGGAAGGGAGTGCCTCCTGGGGACATAATTCAGCATTATAATGAGCAAAGTTCATTCTGAGTTACCTAGAAGACTGACTCAGCATGACTCCATGATTTTGTCTGATTCCTGGAGGGCCTTATCTTAACAAAAAAATAACTTGAACCACTGTTAGTCATTCAAAGTGGCAGCAGCCCCCAATAATTTCTGCCTGTCAGCTAATATTTACCTTGGATACATACTATCTTATGCTCTTTAGAAGAATTATCTTATTCATCATCTTTATTTTCCTAGGCAGCAGACTTTGTGTTTTCTCCCTTTAATAAATGTGGAAATTAAGTTCATAGCTGTTAGACGACTTTGTAATCATATAAGGTGTGTTTTCTTGTGGCCCAGAGAGTCAGTGAATCTAAAGGCAGTGTGATGGAGAAAGCAACATCTTTATCAGCATCTTAGAAGATGATTGGTTCTTGCCTTTTGATAGTTATCCTTTCCCCTAAAGATGAATTTTTTAAAAGATTTTTTTTTTAAGGGAAAGTATGTGGGTCCCAGATAGGTTGTGCTTCCGTTATCCAGTTTAGCAGTGTTTTCTACAACGTGGGCTGTGTGCACCTCGTCTTGTTCATGTAGCCTGGCAAGAGTTGCAGTCCAGTGGCTGTAAAGATGACCTTAATGATCACGGTTTCTTTGTTGGTTAGAGTGGCTTGTGTCTGGATTTTGTTGTGGTCAGCATTTCTGGCAAGCACCCTTCCAGATGTGACCTTCTGTAACACAGAACTGGGGAGTGCTCACCAAGTGGGGGGTTTGTGCACATTTCCAGCTAACTTTAGTGTGCAGTGAATCTGCAAGACATAGGACACAAAGATAAACTTTTGAGAATTGGGGTAGAGGGCTTGCTTTTGAGTGTGTTCAACTTGATCAAGATCTCAAAAGCATAATGTGAGAAGGGATGTTGAGTTTTTAGTTTTTGCTGTTCAACCATGATTCTTGATTAAATTTAAAAGTTTTTCAGGGTAACTGGTGGGAAAATAGTACAGAAAAAGGCAGTCATAAGATTGATTGCTGGCTTTGTCTCCTGTTAGCTGTGGAACTTGGGCTGGGACAGCATCTCTTCTCTGCTGGTAGGATCAAGATACCTTGCCCAGCTTGTAGGACTGTTACGAGGAAACAATGTGAGATGTGGATGTTTAAAGCTACCAACAAAATGCTTTGGGCACGGAGCATTCATAGATGAAAATATATGTTCATAATGAAAATAGAAATTCATCTTAGTGTTTCCAAAACAGATTTTTCCTTTGTAGAGCCAATTTTTCATCTATAGTAGTTCAAATGAACTTGATTGCTAGATTTGGTAGTAGGTGCATGTTGAGAGTAAATAAAAATCATCACATTTAAAAAAAATATATATATTTTTCTTATGGCAAGCTAAAATGAAAAAGAAATCCCTATAAATACCAAACATTGTTATTTTTAAATAGTTCAAAATGTTTTTTATTTGTGTGTGGGTGGTGTGTATGTATGTACATATATATGATGTATGAGTGTGCCTCAATAAAATTCTGAGACTTGTACCTGATATATTATAAATGCTCAGGAAGAATTAGCAATATTTATTATAAGGTACCAAAGATGTAGGAAATTTGAGTACTGCTCCACTCAAGGGCTCAAATCATTACAAAGTATTAACACAGTATTTGTGTTAGTAGTATATAAAAGTATGGAAACAATTAATAGCTGTATAGAAGTATCAAGAATCTGGAGATATTAAATAGTGAATTTTTTAAAACCCTTTGATGAAATTCTGTGTCTTTCCCTTGCCAAAGGCGGTTTCTATCCTGATTTTAAATGGCAATAACATTCTTGCTTTTGAAGAAAGCTGTGTCTCTTAAAACATTTCCAAATGGTACAGTTTTGCCTGTTTTCTGAACTTAAATAAGAATGCAGTCATGTGAGTATTTTTTTAATCCAGTTTCTTTTGCTTAACTTTGACATTTATTTATGTCGTTACCTGTGGTTATAGTTTGTTCATTTTTACTGATGTATAGTATTTTATTGTATCAATATTCCATGATATCCATTCCTTATTGTTGGCATATAATTCATATTTTCAACATTATTTAGTATTTAGGTATATTTATATATTTATAGATAACATATATATGCACATATATACTAATCAACTTTATTTTGATGTAATATACATAAAATATATTTAAGCATATAGATGGTTAAGTTTTGAACAGTATATATAACCATGTGATCATGATCACAGTCAAACTGTAGAGGACAGTTCCATCAGCCACCACTCTAAGTGAACTCTTTGTGACCATTTCCAGTAAATTCCCTTAACCCTCTGTATCAGGCAGACATTGATCTCAGTGTATATTAGTTTTGCCTGTTCAAGAATTTCATACAAAAGGAATTACACAGCAGGTATTATTTTAATATCAGGTTTCTTTACTCCACATGTTTTTTCATTTGAACCCATGTTGTTACATATCAGATTGTTCTTTTTATGGTTGAGTAGTGTTGGTCTGTGTAGATGTCCACAACTTGTTTATCCATTTGGCTTTTTACATGCATTTGGGAGGTTATTTCTGGAGGGTATCTACATACTTGTGGAGTATATACCAAGAAGTGGGATTGCTGTGTCCTAGGACATGCATATCTTCTTTGGTAGAAAAGTCAGAGTAGTTCTTTTAAAGTAGTTGTACTAATTTGTATTTCCAACAGCAGTATATGTACATTCCTCTTGTTTCATATCCTCAACAACATTTTTTTTAATTTAAAAAATGTTAGTCATGTAAATAAATGTATAATGGTATTTCATTGTGGTTTAAATTTGCATTTTCAAATGACTAACACAATTGAAAATGTTTTAATATGTCTATTGGCAGTTGGCCATGTTTCCATCTTCTTTGGCATAATGCCTTTGCACTTCTTCACCCATTGGGTTCCTTCTTGGTGGTGGTTTTGAATTGCACTTTATCTTTCCCAGTAATTTTAAAGAGTTATTAGTACACCATGGGTATGAGCTCTTTGTCAAATATATCTTCTCCTCGTCTGCATACTGGTTTTTTTTTTCCCCTTGGTGGTGACTTTTTAATGAATAAAGTTCTTACTTAATAATTTAGTCAAAATTGCCAATTCTTTCCTTTTTAGTTAAAACTATTTGTCTTCAGACACATGAAAACAGTTAACTTTTATCAGCTGGCTTGTTACTCTGGAAATTATAATCCACCTTGAATTGGCTTACACATGGTCTGAGGTAGGAGCAAAATTTCACTTTCTTCTGTATAAAGAAATAATCTACTTATTTACTGCAAAGACTGCTTTTCTCATGGCTTTGTGACATCTTTGTCTTCTAAGTGACCAGGGGTTCTCTTATGGGCTGTTTACTACTTCAGTAGTCTGTTGTTTATCCTTTTTATCAGTAATATAGTGTCTTAATGACTGTAACTATATAATGAGTCCTAATACCTTAAGAGTATGTCTTACTATCTCATTGTTCTTGGCCCTTTGTTTTTTATATACATTTGGAATCCACTTGTTAAATAACTCTCCCCAGCCCCATTTATTTATTTATTTACTTATGCATGCATGCTTGGGATTGTATCCTATAGATTAATATAGGAGGTTTCATAATATTTAGTCTTTCATATGCTCCTCTAATTAGATTTTTCTATAACCTAATTATAGATTATTACATGAATGTTTTATACTTTTCTAGTTGCACTCTTGAAGATCCTTTCCTACATTTATTCCTAGTTTTAATAGTTTTGTTTTGATTTTGTGGTACTGGGTTCTGAGCACAGGAGTACTCTACCTCTGAGCTACATCACCAGCCCTTTGCTCCAGCTGAGTTGCCCCAGCTAATCTTGAACTTGTGACCTTTTACCTCAGCCTCCCATGTAGCTGGGATTATTGGCATGTGCTATTGTGCTCAGAGGGTTTGGTAATTTTTAATGCTCTTATCTGTGATACACTTAATGTTTCCTTTTGTTTGGTGTGTAGGAAAAGGGTTGATATTTTACATGTCATATATACAAACAATAAATTAGTTAAATCCATTTCTAAACAAGTCATTTGAGGCTTGATATACATACAATAAATTATAACCATTATGCTTATAATTTGATGAGTTTTGAAAGATAAAGTAAACTTTTTTCTGTGATCAAGAATCAGAACTGGACAGATCTTCCAAACAAAAGTTGAATAAGGAGACTATAGAACTCAATAACACAATTAATAACCTAGACTTAATTGACATATATAGAATATACCACCCAACATCAAGCAGTTACACTTTTTTCTCAGCAGCACATGGATCCTTCTCAAAAATAGATCATATATTATGTCACAGGGAAACTCTTAGACAATATAAAGGAGTAGAGATAATACCATGCATCCTATCTGATCATAATGGAATGGAACTGAAAATCAACGATAAAAGAAGGAAGGAAAAAGCATACATCACTTGGAGAATGAACAATAGGTTACTGAATGATCAATGGGTTATAGAAGACATCAAGGAGGAAATTAAAAAATTCTTAGAG
>NW_026000108.1:27926963-27981126 GCF_001458135.2 Marmota marmota marmota | reverse complement strand
AGGGAGAATGGATGATAGGTAGGGTGAGAGAGAGGAGAGGAGGAGGGGAGGGGGGATAGTAGAGGATAGGAAAGGCAGCAGAATACAACAGACACTAGTATGGCAATATGTAAATCAATGGATGTGTAACTGATGTGATTCTGCAATCTGTATACGGGGTAAAAATGGGAGTTCATAACCCACTTGAATCAAAGTGTGAAATATGATATATCAAGAACTATGTAATATTTTGAACAACCAACAATAAAAATAATAAAAAAAAAGAATCAGAACAGTTGTATTAAACCTGTTTCCTACTGTCGTTTTACTGTAGAATACCTCTTTCAAACATGTCCACGTAGAATCTTATGGGATATACTTCCCTGTATGTGACTTCTTTTGCTCAGTATGGGAATTTTAAGACTATTTCATATCATTATGTTTATTATTGATTTACTTCTTTTTACTAGTCTTTGTGTTTATTTGTTTTGAAACCTGTGTGGTATTCTCTTGGATCCATTTACATCCATTCATTTATCATTCATTTCTTGATGATCATTTAGCTTTTCTTAAGTTATTGATTATTGAGAAAAGAGTTTCTATGTAGATTTGTATACAGGTATTTTTTCTGTGGCTATATGTCTTTATTTATTTATTTATTTTTTTGTTTCTAGGGTTGGAATATCTGGGAGTTTAAGTTAGAGTAATCTCTATCTTTATTTGAAACTGCTAAGCAGTTTTCCAAAGTGGATGTACACCTTTGTATTTCTGACAATAGTCTTTAAGTATTCTCATCTTTCTACTTATTTCCTGGGACTTGCTTTAAATAACATTAATTTTAACCATTCTATTCAATGGCTATCACATTCATGCATCTTCTTTTCGGAAGTACACATTTAGGTTTTTGTTCATTATAAAATTGAATTATATTTCTCACTACTACATTGTAAGTTTTTTTGTTGTTTTTATTTTGGGCAAGACATGCATCAGAAATATATGACATTATTAAGTTTTACATTTTAATAAGGTTCAACTTTTCAATTTTTTTCTTTTATGGGTTTTGGTTTTCATATCTTATTGAACAAATCTTTTCCTACTCAGAGAGTTTAATGATTTTTCTTCCTCCTTTATTTTTCAGATTTTATTTTTAGCACTAATACTTAGGTCTAAACTCCCATTTAATTTAATTTTTATGTATGGAATGAAGGAAGGGTTGACATTCACTTCTTTTATTACACTGACATATCCACTTTTAGCCACATTTGTTGACAGATTTTCTGCACAGAATTGCTTTGGAACATTATAAAAAATCAACGGGTTGTGGATGTGTGGGATGATAGTTGGACTCCATTTCATCTCATGATTTATATGTCTGCCCTTCATCAAATGAAAACTTATTTGATTTGACTAAATATTGAAATTATATACTATAAATCTTCTAATTTTTGTTTTTCTTTTTAAAAGCGATTTTGGCCATTCTAGGTCATTTGTCTTTTCATGTGAATTTTAGAATCACCTTGTTAATTTCTATTATGAAAACTTACTGAAATATTGTTTGAGGATGTGTAGAATCTATATATCAATATGGGAAGAATTTGAATCTTAGCACTATTAAATCTTTCAGTCCTTAATATGGTATATCTGTTCCTTTGTTTAGGACTTCTTTAATTTTTTCTCAATAATCATTTCTATTTTCCAAGATACAGGTTTTGTTCACATTTTGGTAATTAGTATCAATTAGTATTTCATACTTTTTTATGCTGTTGTAACAAGAGTTGTATTTTAAATTATTTTTCTCAGTTCATTGCTAGTATATAGAAACCGTATTATTCAGTATTTTGTTGCTGTAACAAATACCTGAGAAAAATCAACTTAGTGGAGGGAAGATTTACTGTGGCTCATAATTTCAGATATTTGAGTCCATGGTTGGATAGTTCCATTGCTTTGAGTCTGAGGTGAGGTAGAATATCATGGCAGAAGGGCAGGGTGGAGGAAAGCTGCTGAGCTCATGGCAACCAGGAAGGAGGGTGTTGGGAGGGAAGGAGATGGGTGAAGGGGCCAAGGACAAGAGATACCCTTCTAGGACATACCTCCAGTAACCTGTTTACTCTAACTTGGTCCCAGGTCCTAAAATTTGTGATACTTCCCCCTAATGCTATAATGCTACCAGATTATTAATTTATCATTGGATTAATCCACTCATGAAGTCAGAGTCTTCATGGTCCAGTCGTTTTTCAAAAGACCTATCTCAGAACATTGCTACATTGTGAAAGAAGTCTTCACATGAGTCTTGGGGGACACTGCATATCCAAACCATAACAAGCATACTGAATTTATTTATATTTACCCTTATGCTGGGCCCTTGCTAACTTGTTAATTGGAGAATCTTTTTGGAAGGTTTTAAAATTTTTCTTACTTACAAGATATGCTCTCCTTTCAAGATACCTTGTTTTTCTAATCTGCGTGCCTATTGTTTCTTTTACTTGTTTTATTGTCTAGGCTGGGAACTCTGAAATAATGTGAACTTAAATGGTGAGAGTAGATCTCCTTGCTTTGCTCCAAATCCTTGGGGGAAAACATTTAGTCTTTATTAGTTATAATGTAGGTTTTTCATAAATGCTCTTTATTAGGTTAAGGATGTTTCCTTGTATTCCTTGCTGAGAATCTTCATCATGAATGGATGTTAAAAGTTTCTCAGTTTATTTTTCTGGATCTTGATTTTTCTAGTGTTAAAATAACATTGATTTCTTTTGATAAATCTTACCTGGTCATAATATATTATCTAATTATATATTGCTTAATTTTATTACTGTTTTTTTTGCATCCATGTCTTGAGGAATATTTATCTATAGTTACATTTTTGACTGGTTTGGTTATCAGTTATATTGTCTTTGTAGATTCCCAAAAATTTTGCACAGGATTGCTATTGTTTATTCTTCGAGTGTTTCTTGGATTTTATCAGTGAAGTATCTGGGCTTGGAGTTTTTTGTGACTTGATGATTACTTACTAAATTCAGTTTCTCTGATAGGTCTGGGAATTTTGATTAAACCTTGTCAGATTTGATACTTTGAGTCTGTTAAGGAATTTGTCATTACATCTAGTTTTTTACTTTATTGACATAGTATTCTTTAACAATCCCTAATTATCCCTTTAATCTTCAAAGCTTTGTAGTGATATCCTGTCTCTCTCATATATATATATATATATATATATATATATATATATATATATATATATATTTTTTTTTTACTGAAGTTTGTCAATTGTGTTGATATATTAAGGAGCCCAATTTTGGTTACAGTGAGTTATAAATTTTATCCTTAGTCTATTTCATTGATTTCTGCTTTTTGTTATTTCTAGGCTTCTAATTACTTGGGCAGATATATATCTAAGAGGAGTTGAGGATGTCCTGATCTTCCCTTTAGATGGAAAAATTAGTAGAACTGTCATGTTGTAGCAGGTATTCCTTCTTTTATCAGCAGTGTATCTCCATCATTGATGTTACCAAGTCAAATTGTTATTAATTACCATTAATATCTCTTCCGAGACTGTGAAGATCTTTGAAAGAGGGGTTTGGGTGTTTTTTCATATTATATTCATAGAACTAGAAACAGTTTTGTACTCTGCGGTATAAAGTTAATGACAAAAAAGTACGTACGTAATGAAATATAGTTAACAAATCTATTCTCTCAGAGGTATGGCTGGCAGTTCTGCAGTTATGTGTATAATAACATTGAGCAAATACATTCACTTACTTTTTGTGAATTACAGATATGAAATGTAAATACTCCTCATAAAATCCAATGAAATCTCTTCCTTTAAGACTTTGTAGAAAAACACATTGCTGGAATTTGGTCATTCTGTTTATTTCAAGTCAGACTTATTTTTGAATATTGGTGTCTGTTCCTATAAGAGTGTATGTCTCGATAACACATCCTTTATTCAAGGTATTAAATAGGAGCTCATAACTTTTCTCTTTTGCTTTAAGCTACTTCCGTGAGAGAAGAAGTGCTACTACCTTACCTGGAAAATCTGTGACACTGCAAAGTGAGTCTGTGTGTTTAAATTCTCTATAAATTGATTAGCTCATTTTATACTCTTAAAAAATGTGTTAAAAAATTCTGATTGAGAAGGCAGACCACCTGTGGTAAAGGGGAAAATGGGATTAACTATCTGCTGTTCTTGTTACTTCAGATACCCTAAAAGGTGAGTGAATAAAAGAAAATAATATACACTTAGACTCCTAGAAATCGCACATGCTTATGTAAATACATATATATATATATTTAAATACCAGTTTCATTTAGCATTTGCCTCAAAGACATTTCACTAAATTAAATAGTTTCTGGAAGATTGAGCTACAGGACAAAGATGTATGAAAAGTGGTTTTGCCATGGTAACAAGAAAGGGCTTGTATTGTTACTCGGGTAAATCAACCTTTGGCAGGGGCTTTTATTTCTTTTTGAAAATTCGGCTTATACAAGTTCAGGAACATTCTTCTTAATGATAAAATGACAAGCGATTGATTACCCTTAATTTTTTTCTTTCTCCTAGAAGAATTACAAGTTCTTAGAATTTTTTCTTGTAAATCTTGTAAATCAAGGATGATAGAAATCCTTTTGAAATAACTTTTTTACAGGTGTTTTAGTTGCCATGGTACTAGAGGGATTAAGTGGATTCTGATATCTTGAATGATATGTAACTATTAGGTTAGTGAATGTTTACAGTGTTTTCTGAACATTATCATAAAGATGCTTTTAGAATATATTCTTACTTAGGAATTAGCATTACAATTGGCACAGTGATAATTTCTATTGAATGTAGGCAGTACTTGGTTATATTAATGTAGATCTTAGAGGTCTGCATTAGCAGGAATGATTTTTGAAATGACGATTTGAGGACAGAGATGACGATTTAAGAATTAGTGGTTTTGAAGTGTGTGTACAGTGAAGGTTGGCAAGTTTACGGGGAGGGCTGACGGGTGTAATTTAGCCTCAGTTGTGATATTGCTATTGGGTGATTAAATACATGATTTTTTTTGTACTATTCAACATTATTCATCTTTACCATTCTCATCCTGTAATTTCCCAAAAAGATTCAAGTGAGGAGAATTCATCATCCATCTTTCCTTATGGAGAGACTTTTCTCTTCCAGAGACTAGAAAATTCCAAGGTTAGTCCCATACATTTTATTTATTTATTATTTTTTTCACTACAGTTCTTTGCTCTACCGCCTGTATGTGTCTTTTCATTTTCTTGTAAGCTATTTGAAGAATGCATTGTATTGAAGAATTAAATTTCCAGAGAGCAATATTTCTGTTTAGTAAAATTATGGTAAAACAATAGCATGCAGACACATTTTTGTTTTAGGAATACAGAATAGTGAGTTTTAAATATTTGCCAGAAATAAAGTTACTTTAATTAAACAACAAGAACAACAACAAAAACACAGAAACTCCCCAGATTTTGCATTGCCTTATACCCAAATGCACACTTCCTAAGTATAATTCAATTATAATTATTTATATATTTTTAATAAATGAGTTCATTATTCAGGTTTTCCTTTCAAAGACTTGTACTCTTTTTGCTATTTTATTTCTTGACCTTGATAAAGGAGAATTTGAGAAAACATATAGCATAGATTAAAAGTACATGAATTTTGTACATGAATTCTTGGTTGACATCTTTTTTTCTAAGTTGAACTAATTAGCTAATGATTTAAATAAGATAGTGAAAAAGGCTTCAAAATGTTGTAATGTAGACTCTCTAATGAAATCTTTATTTTGCTGAAAATTAAAGCATTTAGACATTTGTTTAATAATACTAAACTCTGATATTATATGCTTTAAAAAAATTTGGTAATGGTAATTGAATTCAGGGGCACTTTACCTCTGAGCTACATCCCTAGCCCCTGGGTTAGTTTTTTGTTTTGGTTTGCTTTTGAGACAAGGTATTGCTCATTTGCTGAGACTCGTAGTCTCTTGCTTCAGTGTCCTGAGGAACTGAAATAAAAGTGTGCACCCCTGGGTCTGGCAGATATTATGGATCTTTGTAAAATATTGTTACACTGAAAAACATCCCCAGGCAGGAGTGGTGGTGCATGCCTAAATCCTAGCTGCTTGGGAGCCTGAGGCAGGAGGATTGTAAGTTTGAGGCCAGTGTGGGCTAAGCAAGACTCTATCTCAAAATTAAAAAGGGCTGAGTATGTATGCAGCACTGTGGTAGAGCACTTGTCTATAGCATGTGCAAGGCCCTGGGTTCAGTTCTAGTACTGAAATAAATAAACATCTTCAAGCCAAGAAAGCAAAACAGTGTGTGTGTGTTTGTGTATGTATGTGTTTGTGTGTGTGTGTGTGTGTGTATATATATATATATATATTTTTTTTTTTTTTCCCCCACAGAAGAGATGTATAAAGAATGAATTTTGGACTCATGAAGAAACGGTCAAAGGAGAAGCAACTACTGCAAGGAACTCATTTTTTATCAAATCAAGGTATGAGTTCATGATTGAAGATTAATTCTGTGCTAAAATTTAAACATCTTGCTCATAGTATAATACTATAGTTTATGATGGAAGTTAAAAGCTTTCCTTTCTAAATATCTCCATAACAGGACCTGTTTTAATAACAAAATTATAGCTTGTAGATTGAGTGGTGATACTCTGTAGCAGACTATTTTTGTCTGATCCTAACTGCAGCCATTCTCACTGCCTCAAGTGGCTAATATTTGGTGCCCCTTGATTGCACCTCAACAGTAGGAGATTATGTTAATATGAAGAATGAAGGAGCAGCACAAAAGACCATGGAGCTGCAGAGTTCACAATGATAAAGTGTCCTTTCTATTGAGAGGTTCATTGAAAACAGAGGTGTGATAGTTACTCATCTATTTGTGTAACACAAGAAGTTAAACAGAATTTTTATGCACCAAGTTAAATTTTTCTCTCAGTTTTATTGGGACTTGAGATGCTGGATCATTACCTACCATTCATTTTGTTTTTCATTTATCCTTAATTTTCTAAAACTAACATTGTTGTGGATTTCCTTAAATCCACAAAAACTTCGAACTAAATGATTAGTATCTTTAATAAGCATTTGATATGAATCTATTTGATGTGGAAGGGCTCATCTAAATTGTTCTTTAAGAAAGTAATAGTTTTTTTATAATACTGTATCCAGAAGGATGTGATTTGACCCCTAGGCATATCCTTTTTATAGATTGGCAAAAATTTTCTTGTAATGAGTTTTGTTTTACATAAATGACTGATTGAATCTATTGTGTCATTTCTTAAAGTTGTAGGAATACGCTTAGCTTTTATGAATACATTTCAGTAAATATTATATCTAATGCAACTTTTACCTTCTGAATATACACTGACCTTTTCTTGTTTCATTGGCTGGCAGTGTGGTACAGTATTTTTCTTTGCAACATATTCCCAAAGCTCTGAGCAGTCAGATACACTTTCAGCTTTATTACATTATGGTGGAATATGGCATTCTTGGAGTCGATTAGAGGAACGTAGAAGGGGCAACAAGTTGGGGCAACAAGTTGGAAGTAAGATCTCCAAATAGATGAATTAGTAGTTCATGATAGTACCCATGGAATAGAAGTTGGGCTGGTCATTTTATTTTATTGTTGATGATTAAATTGGGATGCAAAGAATCTGGTCCATCTCCATCCTTTTACCTGTGCCCAGCCTCCCATAATGAAGGGAATAAGATTAAATTATACATAAGAAAAAAAAAAACCCTTCAGATAGTGTTCAAATATTTCTACATAATTTTTCTGAGAAGTTTAAAAAATAATGAGATATGGTATAACTGAACTCTTAAGATTTTCCCAGACTTAAATTTCTGTGTTTGGTTGTTTATAAGTTAAAAAAAAAATAACACCACTTTGAAATGTGAATGCCATTTCTTTCTCTTAAGCATATATGATAACAAGCAGGAGAAATTAAGTGAAGACAAAGTAGAAGATATTTGGATACCTCGAGAGGACAAAAACAATCTTCCAAGAGACTCTGCTTCTGAATCAGAATACTCCACAGTAGAAGAGTGCTTTCAGAGTTTAAAAAGAAAAAATTCAAAGGCGTCCAAGTCCAGGACTCAAAAACCATTAAATTCGGACCCTGTTAATAGGCACAGTTATCCTCTAAGCTCAACAAGTGGAAATGCTGATTCAGCTGTCTCCTCGAGTGCCATCTCTCCCTATGCCTGTTTTTACGGATCTTCTGCTGCAAGAGTTAAGTCAGGGTGGCTAGACAAACTCTCTCCTCAAGGGTATGTGTCTATTCATTTGTTTTGGTTTATACCTAGCATATTTTGAATAATCCAGATTTATCTACTTATAACCCTGCCAGGTTTTTTCAGTTACTGCCCCTGCCCCACCTCTACTCATATTGTAGAGCCTTTCAGTGCAGTTGTGCAAGTGGTTTTATTTAGACATGAGAGTTGGGGGATATGTGCAGTGCAGCACTGCATTACTTTCTGAAAAGCAAAGTAAAATAGAAAGTTATGAGCTCACATCTAGATTTCTTAATGTGAGCTTCCAACTTCACACCAAAATGTACTGTCCTGTGTCTCCCTTTGTAGCAAAGAAAAACAACACAGACTGAGTTAGCATTACTCAGCCCACACTGTTTGGATTTTGCTCGTATCATAACAGTGTTCTGTTTGAGAATACAAAGCTTATTGTGGATAGGGAAAAGTATATCATTGTTAGATTTAGCTCTTCACTGTTACTGATATATTCTGATATTTCATTGTTGCTCAGAAATTCAAAGTCTTTTGAATGTTATACTTTTAAAACAAATTTATCATTTCAAATGTTTACAAAGAAACTTCTGTTCCTTAATACCTCACAGTGCTGAGAAATCTTGGGAGAGGGATTATATTTAATTAGAATTGTTTTATGGCATCTTGATTGTGGGATTTTTCATGAATTATTAGTTTAGGATTGAACCTCTTATGTTGAAATAGCTGATGTGGTAAGTTTGCACAGTATTGGCTTTCTCTACTATTCACCTGAAAATGTACTTCATTTCTATTGGACTTAGTTTGATCTAAAATAGTTCTACTAACATATAAAAAAATGTTAGAAGCAGCTGTTGATAACTAGTAGGAGCAGGATTTATATATCTTAAAATCAGAAAAAAAAACACAATCTTTATGGTTAGTAATAATATGGTTAATACTTTGTACAATTGCATCCTTTTAAAAAATAACATTTGAATACATTGTACTGGTGTAATTCTTAGAATCAGTTATTATGTACCACTTCTTTCTGATCACATTATGATGATGAAGTAGTCTTGTGTGTGTATTCTCTACTTTTATTAGTTATCAATATAATTGGTAAATGCACATTTAAACGTCAAAAGCATTAGTCAGTTCTAGGGCATACACTGTTTTTAAAACAGTGAGCTTGAACATTGTCAGATCCTCCATTTCTGGATAATTTAAGTGTTGGGAAGATCCTGGTGCTGACGAGGGTATCCAGGGAAGAATCAGCACACTGATTGGCCTGGGCTAAATAATAGCATAAATAGTTCCAGGTACATTGTGAAAGTTTGAAAATATTTGGCCACTTCTGGGATGAATTAGAACATTTTCCTTTTTATCAGTACTTTGATTTTCTATGCCTTCTATTCTGAACCTGCCTAAGGTTAGATGCTCTAAGTTTTTTGTTTTTTTTTTTTTTTTTAAATTTATTTATGTGTTTCCATTTTATGGGAAATAATTGAGTTTTCTTGCTTAAAAGTATTCTCCTGGATACTGGTGTGAATGCAAATAGGAAAGTAAATGAAGAAAAAAAAATTTTCACCAAGAACTTTAAAAGCTCTTGTACATGATTATATTGCTGTGACTTGAAAGAAGTACATGCAGTTTGGCTCCAAGCATGTATTTATTAGGTTCTAAGTAGAATCCAAAATTTGCCCTTTTAAAATTGTCTCAGTGGGCCATTTTGAGGGTGTTTAAGGTCCTCCTTAAAGGGATGATTACCCATTCCTTAGTAGCAGTTTCTGAGTTTTGTTTAACTCATGACTATGTAATTCTTCATTGCTGGTGACACTGATTGAGATGGCATTCTGAATTGTGTAGAGGAGGTGCCACAAGCTTTCCTATAAAGGTCCAAATAGTAAATATTTTAAGCCTTATAACCATAATGTTCTTTGTTGAAACTACTTTAATTGTAGCCTGAAATCAGATATTGATAACACATAAACCAGTAAATAAGGCAGTATTTCAATAACACTTTATTTATTAACATACATGGTAGACAAAATTTGGCTCATGGCCCATAAAAGCATAAGCCAGATTATATGTTTGTCTAAAATCTCATACGATAACCACTATATTTATCTTTCTTGGGATCCAAATAGAAAAATTTAACCTGATGGATCTCAAGATAGGAGATTCCCCCTTTTTTTTTTTTTTCCTATTAAGTATAGAAGTAAGGAAGCAGGAGTTTTCCTTGGGGTCCTCTGTGCTTGCTCTTCTTTCTAGCTAAAATGCTGTTACCCCAGAGAGCATCATGGCTTGGACCTCAATGCTCTCAAATTCTTGCGTAATGTCTCCTTTGTACTTAAGCAGAAAAGAAGAAGAAAAAAACCCCTCAGCATTATTATAACTCTCCCTTTCCCCCACTGCTTTTTGATTACAATGTTCTTCTGTAGGGCTCATATGCTAGAAGATTTATTTATTTCATATAAGCTCCATAGGGACAGTCATGTACATTACTTTTGTTTACAACTCTATCCTTAGCAGAAAATTACCTAGCACTAGGTAGATGCTTAGTGTTTTTTGTTGAATGAATCATTGAAAAACTTTATAAGATATTCTTTTAATTTTCTAAAATATGTTTTTATTTTCTAATATAAACTGCTACATTCAACACTATTAAGGGAATCTTTAGGTACCCGTAAGATCAGTAGTAGGCATCAACACAGCAGGGAACTCTTGGTGTTGTTTTTTTTTTTTTTTTTTTTAATAATTATGTTTCTCCCTCAAGGACATGTACATGACTAATCAAACTATAGTTTTTTTTTTTTTTTTAAATAACCACACTCCAGTTTATACTTTTCTAAATAGTGATTGAAACTGTCTTCAGTCATGAGTGACATTAAACAAAATAATAAAATGCACAACCTGGACTTAACTTTTTACATGGCTGACTGTCTATTTGCTTTTGAAATGGAAGTGCCAGTTCTGAATTAATACGCAATATATGATAACTGCCAACAATTTAGTTAAAAAATAATCGTATAATATCATGCAACAAAAGAAATACTGAAGTGCTTCCAGTTGAGTTTTATGAGAAATTATTTCAGTATTTGAATGACCTAATTACAGTACAGCTTGAGAGTATTGTTTTTAAAAAATTGTACGAAAGAAACTTGGTAAATGTTGAAGTTAGTTTTTTGTTTTTTTTTTTTACCAGTGTTTCAAACAGGTCAGAACAGATGAAAAACTTAATATATGATACTTGTTTTTAAGAATATCTCACTGGGTTTTGGTGCTTTACCTGCATCTTCCTGTAATTAATAATCTCAAGCTGTAATTAATAAACTCAAACCTTTCAGATCTGTATAGATGCACATATGCATGATGCTATATAATTTATTCTGGCATACTCAAATACCTAACTCAGGGGAGAAATGCCAAGTGTTGCTGTAAAGAAAAGAGAACAAAATTATATAGCACCTCTTCCAGGAGATGTGTAGATTGGAATCTCCAAGAATGTCTGCAGTAGGAAATCTTTTTACATTTTTACTGAGCAATTCAAATCTTAAGCCTTTAACGGTAGTATACTATGCAGTCCTGGAAGATTTTTACCAGATCATTTATTTATTTCTATAACTTTTCTTTCTTTCTAGAATATTCTGATACTTTGGTATTGAACATCCTGCCCTGAAATACAGATAATAATCTTGATTTTTCATTTCTGCTGGCTGGGATGTCTTTTCAGTTGCATCGCCTAACCTTTTTTTTTGTATTTTACTATCCTGTATTTAATATAAAAAGTACTTTCTTTTGACTATTCTTCTTATAGCCTACTATTATCATTTCATGGATATGATATATTCTCTCCTTCTCTGAGGGTATTAGTACTTTTTTTGAATTTTTTTTTTTCCCTGTAGAGTCAGCTACCTTCAATTTTTCTGGAAGGATTTCTTTCCCTGTCTACGTTAGAGACATTTCCCTCCAATCTTTGGTTAATCTTGGGGTGTTCAGTAATAATAAAGTAGAATAATTATAACAATGTACTGTAATAAAAGTTATTTGAAACTTATCAATTGCTTATTTCTGGAATTTTTGATTTAATGTGTTTGAATCATGATTGACTACAGATAACCAAGTATGTGGAAAGCAAAAGCAAGGATAAGTGAGGACTACTGTATTTATTACCTCTATTTCCTGAGATCCTGTGGTTTTCCTCTTAATTTGTCTGCATTTTGGCTTAGCAGTTAGCTCTTTGAAGTTTTCCAAGTCAGTGCGTATTTTTTGTCTGCTTTCCTTCTAAATGGTGTTACAGTCTTCTCTGGTCAATGTTGATTTGAAGGTGTTTTAAAATATTTATTTTTTTAATCCTTTGATGCCTTTTAGAGAGGTTTGGGGAAGAGTAGAAGTAAATTGAAGTTTTAATTGATCATCTTAAGTGGAAGCTGGTTCATGTGGGATTTTTTAGAGGATGACTCCATAAAATAAGGGCATGTCAATCTTTTAACATAGATTTTCACATAGTATATCAAATAAGCACTAAGTTCTCTGTACATATTTAAAAAGTTCAATGTGGCACATTAAATTCAGGCTTCTAATGGAATTCTGTCCCTTGCGACAATATAGATGGACTCAGAGGATACTATGTTAAGTGAAATAAGCCAGGCACAGAAAGACAAACATTGCATGATTTTACTCATATGTGGAATCTAAATAGTTGATTTTATAGATATTGATAGTAGAATACAAGTTACCAATGGCTGGAGAGTGGGCATATGATCAAGGGGCACAGTGTTACAGTTAAATAGGAGGAATAAGCTATGGTGTTCTATGACCCAGAGGGGTGAAGATAATTGATAATAATATATATTTCAAAATAGAAGAGTGGAATTTGAATGCATTCAGTATAAAGAAATCTTATGTCTAAGGGATGGATATGCTCATTGCCCTGAGCTGATACATGAATCAGAACATCATGTTGTAGCTTATAAATGTGTACAAATAGTATGTTCAATCAAAAATAAAATTTAAAAATATAAAAAGTTAATAAAATTTAGGGTTTATAACTGACTTCCAAAAGTCCTTTTAGCCCTGGGAATTTTATGTTAAATGCTTTCCTCTGCTGACTTAAAGGATTAGGTCTGCAGAGATGGAAGCTAGAATTGAATACAATATTCCTTTTGTGTTTGTTTTATTCCCCAAATCGTTTTATTCATATACCCTTGGAAGCTATTACTTTGTGTTGCTTAATAGTGAAGAAATGCTATTAGAATAGAAAAGTGCGGATATTTAGAGAGATTGGAGTGTTTTCTTGCCTCTCTATAAAATACTTAATCACTCATACTGCATAATTTAAAACCCTTATACTTAAAAGGGTAACTAAGTATCTTTTAAGTGTCTACTTAAAAGAGTAGATAAAATAAATAAAATAATTTAAAATAAGTAATTAGGTAAGCAAAAATCTGTACTGCAGAGATTGAATAGTAGTTCTAAAAAATGTTGGGTCTTGTTAGGGTCAGAAGAGAGAGAATAAGGAAGTTAGAAAATATGCTGTAGTTCTTCAAGGTTATATAAAAAAAGCAGATGAATTTGGAGTGATATGTTCTTATCTCTTTTTTTCTTTAGATTATTTAGAATAAGATTGTGCAGTATATTTGTGATGACTTAGATACCATGATTAATAAAGGCTATAAATTTGACCTTGCCATTGAGGTTCATTGCAGTTGTGGTATTTTTAGAGGTGACAATTTGGTAACCTCTGGCAACTTAATATTCTTCAGCAAGCTGTTAGATTTGAAGGTATTTTTGTTAAGTTTAAATATGTAATTAAAAAAAATCCTATTGGCATTTAGGTTTGAAATTAAACAGGAGTGCCTTTGTTTGAATACTTCATAAATAGAGATTTAAATTGGGTGTATTATACACTGTTGTTAAGAACGAATTTTTAAGATACACATTTTGAGAAACAAAAACTGACACCAGGTGGTGAAGCTGTTTTTATGAAAGCAGTTGAAACTTTACACCACCTGCCCTACCAGAGCTCAAGGGAAGAGTTTATAGAAATCCGTTCAATAATACTGCACAAGCCTTATAAATTATTCTTTAAAAAGCTTCTTGAAGAAATTTTTCCCTTCAGAACTCTAAAAACAAAATAAGATAAAACCCAGGCTAATGTGCTTCCTGTCTTATTTTACCTTTTTTCCTGAAGGAATTCTGAAGCACTTTTCAAAATTGAGCTCACATATAAAATGTGTAGGGGTCAAATGTTATTACTATCTAAAGGGATGTTGGGGATACTTTGCCTTAAATGTATTGGAGTCTTTTTTTGTGTAGTGGTTAAGAGTCTTTGGGAAGAGACTGCCTGGATTTGACTCCCATCACTAGTTGTGTGAGGTGGGCAAATTATTTAACCAACCAGGGGCTCTGTGCCTTCCTGTGTAAAGTGGGGGAAATCTTATTACTTTTCTCCTGTGACTGTTTGGAGGAATAAGTGAGTTAATATTTGTATGTGACTTGACACAGTGTCTGGAACTGTAAGTGCTCACTATTTTTATTACCAAATGTAGTTTTTTATTGAGACTTTGAAACCTCTATAATAATGCATCATTATTTAAGATTTAGTTTGTATTGTGTGGCGTTGTCTTTATACTTTTTCGTTAAATAAAATTTAATGAAAAGGTATAATTTCAGAGAAAAGTTAAAATATTTGAACTATACCTCATAGTTTACTTATCAATCAGAGATAATTCCTATGGAATTGATTGACTAATAATGAGTAGACTTTCATAAATTCATGAATAGTTAACAGAAATAGTTAACAGAAATGTTGATTTTAAAAATTTAGACGTCATTATCCAAAGTACATGTATGAAGACATGAATTGATGTGAACATACTTTATATATAAACAGAGGTATGAAAATTGTTCTTTATGTATAATAATAATTGTGATGCAAAAAAATTTAGTGTTCACTAATAGTTTTTAAAATAAAAATTTTACTTTGGAATTTAGAAGCACAGAACTTCTCAAACTCTTCTTTTTATTACTTAGTTGAAGTTTTGGTTAATTTATAGGATTTACCAACATTAAATCCAAATTTCTATTTGCTAAAAAGGGGGATAATACTTTGAGAAAGGATGTAAGTATAAGCTCTTATCTTTAATCCACTAATTATTAGAATTCAGCATTGAAGTTCACTTGTAGAAAATAGCTGTTTAAAAGTTGACATATTTAATGAACAATACAGATTACTCAATGTTTACATAAATTACTTTTAGATAAATCTTAAATGGGTTATAGTGCATTTTAAAATAGGAAAGTACCAATGAATACTTGTAAATTTTTTCCCCAGATTTATGGAAATATGTTTGACAAAGATTGTGTATATTTGAAAAGTGTAGTGCAAAGATTTGATGCACATATTATACATGGTGAAATGATTACCACACACAAGACAATTAACATGTTTCCCAGAGTTATTCTTCCTTTTTTGGGTGAGACCACTTAAGGTCTATTTTCTTCTTCTTCTTCTTTTTTTTTTTTTTTTTTTTTTTTTTTTTTTTTTTTTTTGGTACAAGGAATTAAACCCAAGGTTTTTTTTTTTTTTTTTTTTTTACCACTGAGCCACATCCACAACCCTTTTTTCATGTTTTCTTTTGAGACAGAGTTTTACTAAATTATTAGGGGCTTGCTAAGTTGCTGAGGTTGGTCTCAAAACTTGGAATCTTCCTGCCTTAGCTTTCTGAGTTGCTGTGATTACAGGTGTGTGCCACCACAGCTGACTAAGAAGTATACTGTTAGTAGATTTCAAGTATAAGATGTATCATTATTTATAGTCATCATAATGTACATTAGATACTCAGAACTTATAATTGAAAATTTAAAATCTCTTCTGTGTAATAATGCATCATTATTTCAGATCAAGTTTGTGTTGTGTAATAGTAGGAACTTAGACTAAGGTGACAATGTCTTTATATATTATCATTTTTTAAAATAGTGAAAAAAATTAAGCCGTTAAATAAAATTTAAAGGAAAGGTATAACCTAGTTCAGAGAATACTCTTAAAACACTTAATGATGAGGAGAAATAGTATGTATTAACCAATATCACTATATTTATATTCTAAAATGTTGAACTTATAAAAACAGCAGAATAGTATCAGGGACTGAGGAATAGATGTATTGGGGAAAGATTGTTTAAATTTTTTTTTTTAAAGTCTAAAATGCATTTTAAAATTACTTCAAAACTAATGTTGAAATTCAAGCTTCCTATAGGTTCTCACTTTTTTCATTAATAACAAGATAGGTTTAGAAAATTTTTATTTTGTCATTAGAAAACCTTGATCTTTAGTATTTAGTAAAAAAACAAATGGCAAAGTGGTTTAATACCCTTTTTCTCTATATTTACAAAGTGCGATTTTGAGTAAGCCTTTTTTCAATGAAAAATGTATTCATCATCTATTTTGTAATCATTATAATAAATATTAAGTATGTTTTATATGCCAGGAAGTATGGTAATCACAGATTTTACACAGATAAACAAAACAAATGGTTTCTGCACTCAATTCAAATTTTAATGGTAAGTGTCATTAAGTAAAGAAATGGAGAAGAAAAAAAAGGGGGCCTGAGCAACTGTGTTGGTCATGGATGATCATTTGGAGCAAATAACTTTTAAACTGAAAACTTGATGGTTAGAAGGTGCCTCCCATGTTCACAGTTGGAAGGGAATTTTGAGCAGAGAAAATGGTTTATGGGAAGTGCACCAGGCAAGAAAGGTCTAGACATAGAGGCCATGTGAGCAGATACCATCTACAGAGGAAGTGGCAGATTCTGATGGCTGACTGGATGAATGAATGCAGAAGTAACAGTTTGATGGTAGAATTGCAACATAGCGCCCCCAACTACAGAAGGGTGATTCTTACAACTGTTTTCCATATGTTTCTCATTGCATTTCTAGGGGCTGGCATTTGTCTTATTTACCTATCCCATCACAGATTACTAGACATATTTAATAACTTGTACAAATATTGAGTTTAAAATGGATGGGCATGTCAAATAGTTACCTGGCAGTAACTATGGTTACTGGTACCTGGTTGGAACAGTGATTTAGGAGCTAAGACTCTTTTAGAAAACTGAAGTTTTCTTGGGCTTTTCTCAAAGAGCCAAACGTAGCTAGACAAAATGGTGTATGTTTATATTCCCAGCTACTCAGGAGGCTGAGCTGGGAGGATCGAGAGTTCAGGTCACCCTGTGCAATATACCAACATGTCATCTCAAAACATACAAACCAAAAGCAGTGTCAAGAGCCAAGGTAAAGTGCGTCCTTTACATTATAGTGCCTGAGAAGGAGATGCAGCTCATAAATAGTAGCGATTTTGACCCCAAAGCCCAATAAATACTGCGCTGTCTTCCTTTTTACTTTCCTCATTCTTCTGAGGTTAGATTCTTAGATGATGCCTCAGACCTCAAGCTCACACTGTGGATAGAAAGCTTTATGAGTCCAATTAAAAGACTGCTAAGTAAGACATGTTAAGTTTCTGAACTTCTTTGCTTGATACTTTTGCACATTTAATTTTATTCTGAGTTTTCAGAAGTTTCTCTGTCTTTCCTGAAATGTTGAAAGATGCTAATTATTTATGAGTGCTGGGTGTTTAGGTATTCTTTTCATATCATCCTGCCCATGTTTCTTAAAGGACTATGCTTTGATTGCATTCTTATTCATTCAGTATATTCTCCTGGAGTGCCATATTTATCTGTGTGTTAGTTGTTGATCATGGAGAAGAAAACATTCTTGAAGTGGATCCTTGCAAGGCATAAAGACGAGTGTTAAGACTGACATTAATCAAGTGAACTAATACATATGATCGAATTTGTGTTGAGAGCTAGAGGAAAGGTAGAAGGTGCTTTGAGAGAATAGCTTTGAGATCTGCTTTGGATTGAGTCACGAGGGAAGGCATTTCTGTGTGGATAGTTTAGGTGCAATTTAGAAACATAAAAAGTTAGCAAAGGGAAGGGGAAGGGTAATGAAAGACCCCAAGGTCTTATCTCCTCCACAGATTTTGACCATTTTGATGTTCAAATGAAAGATGATATATGCTACTGAGCTCTAACTTAACCACTGTTTGTAAGGTGGGTGGAGGCCCCAATCAAAATCTTGATTTTCCAAGTTACTGTTGGTATTGTATAGGAAGTTATATAGTTACCTGCCTTTTAAGTATAGCAGAGAGAAACAAGAACTGAGTGCAGAGTGATTAATTATGCAATATATAATTGTGTGTTTGTTTAATATTCTTTACCTTTTAATTTTTAATGCTGGGAATTTGAAGAACTCTCGGGTTGCTAGCAGAAGTAAAACCCAGATGTCTGTAACACAGTTGGATGTTGCAATGTGACAAAAACACATGACAGGCCAAGAGAAGTTAAGCAGCAAGAAGATGAGGGAATAAGGTAGAAAGTGGGCTGGGTGGGCAGTGTGGTTGTCTGATGTTAAGTTCCTTATGTGTTCTTACTACTTCAAGGTTCAGTGCTTACATGTGAAACTCATCTGCACTGATGAATTAAGACGTTTTCTCCATTTCATCAGAGTTGGTCTAATTTGATCTGGAGTGGCACATGTCTGCTAACTAAGGAGACTTGCTGTACTTCACTTGAGTAATGGACGTGTAGCAGGGACACAGCCGGAAGACAAACTTTCCAGATACCCGGAAGTTCTCTTTCTATCTTTAAATTTTCTGAAAGCCACAGGAAATTATATCACCTTGTATGAAATGTGTTAGAAAAGAGCAAAAGGAGAGAGAGTATATATGGTTGATGTTTACATATTCACTTAGAAATGACTTTTTTAAAAACAGGAAGTTAGTTTCCATATGGTGTCTGTGTTAAAAGCTGAAAGTATCTGTATGGTATTAGTCCAGACTAAAAGCCTGTAGAGAACAGGATATTCACAGTCTGTGGATTGTCTGACTTAAGGGAAAGGAAATAAGCAAAACAAAAGACAAACCTAAGCAGAAGTAGTTCTTTATACCCCTCATTTAAAGTAAGAAAAATATGTTTTTTTAAACCTAAATAGGAAATGTTATTTATTATTTTGCCTTTGTTTTCTCACATCAAAAACCATTTTAAAATTGCGTCTGCCTTTCATATGATCCTCTTTTGAAAAATACAGAAGTTTCACTGAATTTTGAGTGACTGTAAATGATTATTTTTTGACAGGGCTTTCCCTATCGTATTTAGTCAAAATATAATAATTTATGTAAATTCAGGTAAGAAGGCTTTGCTAGTTTTGCAAAATATTATTCATCCACCAAAGCAAAAATCAAGGCAAAATAAGTGTATAAGCTGTATGAGAGATGAAAGTTTTATGTATTACCTTCATTTAAAGATTATCTCCATTAATGGAAGTGGTTTTGATGATAATGTTTGTGACTACACTTGGTTTTGCACTTAACATTATCATTAAAAAAAAAAAAGCTATGTCAGCTAATTAGAAAGTGTTGTTATACATTTGTTGATTCTATGTTCCATTGCCCGAACTGTACTATCATAGCCTATTTTTGTATACACTGCTTAACAGTAGAGATGGATTGCACTCAGCATAGCTACACTACAAATGTATTTAGTAAAAATCCAAGTTCATGCTACTTAAATGTAAATAAAAATTTCATGTGTTTTACAGAAAACGCATGTTTCAGAAGAGATGGGTGAAATTTGATGGCCTTAGCATTTCTTACTACAATAATGAAAGGGTAAGTACATTTTACAGTTTTTTTCAAAGATTGTTTTATGCATACTGTTTGTCAGTAAACTAAGCAAGTGGTTTGATTTTTAAGAAATGGAGATGGAGTATCTACATGAAAAGATTTGTAATATGATAAAACACAATTCTATTCCATTCATATATAACTTTTTGTTGACATATAAAATTGAGATTTTTTTATTGATGTATTTAACAGTGATTTACAGAGTATCTTCTACAAACCATGGGAAATGCTATCTGCAGTGAAAAGGTGGGGAAGAAATCGCCTTTTTCCTAGACTGCACCAAGGAATGTTTACAAACCACTCTTTTAATTAGCAAATGGAAAGATAAGGAGCAGTTGCTTCATGCTGTGGGAGTGAGAGGGATTTACAGAAACTAGGGAGAAGGAGATTGATCTGCAGAGAGAATAGTGAGATGCTCAGATGGGAAAGTGTGGACCCTAGCACTGAAGGCATGGTTTTCCCTGATTTGAATATGCATGGGAGACTTATGGGAGAGGAAGCTGGGGTAGTTGTTTAAGGTAGAGTTCATTGAAAGTCTTGACTACTAGGTGAAATGGTTACAGTGTTTTCTTTTGGCAATTAAGTCTTAATGACATGGCAGAACTCTTGAGCATGTCTTCTTAGGTATGGGAATATCCTTAGGAGTTGTTGGGGTTTAGTGTCATTATATCTACATTTTTCCAAATGTTACCTATTTACATTTGTAAATGTATGCATTTATTCATACATATGTAGTTAAAATATTCTGGAGATGTATATATAATGTGGGTTGTACATCAGTGGATTCAATCATCTGTGGATCAACAATATTTTTAAAAATTGCATCTGTACTCAACATGTATAGACTTTTAAAAAAATTCCCTTAATTATATAGTTTAACAACTCCTTAGTAGCAGTTATACTATATGAGGTATTATAAGTAACCTGGAGATGATTTAAAGTGAACTAAAGGATGTACATAAGTTACATGCAAATTCCATACCATTTTATTTAAGAAACTTAAGCATCTGCAGGGATTTCTGGAACAAGTACCCCTCAGATACTGAGAAACAAATATTATTAAATCTATTAGAGTACCCATGGTATTTCCCTTTTAGCATCTCTTTGTTTGGAAATTTCCTTAATAAAAAGTTTGGAGCTAATAAGCCATATTTTTAGTTCATTAAAATTAGATAATTTTTAATCTTAAATACATCCCTTCTCTTTAACATTTTATTTTTAAGACTTAGCCATATTCTCTTATTTATAGCTTCTGATCTGTCATTTTTTCCTCATGATTTGGTGATTTCCACTGCCCAGCATTGGTGATACTGGTGGCATGAATAGAGACTTCACATACTACTTCTTTAGTGCTGCAAGCAGATGAGTATATGTTTTTTAACACCAAGTGGCACATACTGAGATGTAGTGCACACTGCCTGATGTAATACTGACACTAAAGGAAGGTTTAGAGAAGCGTCAGTTTTTTGGCTTCACTTTCAGTGATGCAGGTAGAGCATCAGCAGGTTCAGGAACACCTCTGGAGGTTTGCAAGATGGTTGGATTTTTTTTTTTTTTTTTAAACTGGATGTCTGCTTTAGCTACTGTTTCTAGCTTAGTAGTACATTGGACAGTTGTCCCAATTTCTGTGCTATAGTGAGCACAGTGTAGATTCTACATCTGATGGAGTCTGACTTTTGGTTTTCTTTGGCACCTATGCCCTTACCTGGTTTACCCATGCCCTTTTCTGGTTTGATTGAAGGAAAACTCTTCAAGAATGAGACAGGCTTCCATGCTGTGAGGTATTCTTATTCTCATTTGAGAGAGAATTTCTAGGAACTGTGTGTAACTGGACAGTTTTCCCTCTCTGTTTGTCTTTTCAGAGTCAGCTGAAAGGAAGAGGGCTTGTCATATTTTTAGATACTGATGCAATAAAAATGATACAGTCTTCATTTGAAATTGAGATAAGTTTTTTAAATGGGTTACTGCAAATCTTTGAGCTTAATACTAATTTAAAAAAGAAATCAAGTTGTTGCTTGTTATGGCATTTCACCCATCTACTGTCCAGATGAAGGGTTTGTATTTGGCAAAATACAGAAACACTGGGGTGAGTGTTTCATGAAAGGAGGGACAGTTTGTGCTGTGCCCCTTCTGACAGAAGGCAAGTATAGGGGTGGCTTAGCTACTTTCCTGGCTTCACAAGTTTAGCTGCTATGTGAATAGACATTTGGGTCTTTTTAAGTCTGAATGTGCACTGGAGGAGCAAGTGGCTGGGTGCTGAGGAGACAGCGTGCAGAGGTGCCTGTTTTCCTGGTTGTCTTTCACTTTCCTCAGTATTGCCCAATCAAGCCTCTGCAAGAACTTGTCCAGCAAAAGAAACAATAAGAGAGGTAAATAGGGAGCCTACACCCTGGGAACAAATCTTTACTCCTCACACTTCAGATAGAGACCTAATATCCAGAGTATACAAAGAACTCAAAAAATTAGACAATAAGAGAACAAACAACCCAATCAACAAATGGGCCAAGGACCTGAACAGACACTTCTCAGAGGAGGACATACAGTCAGTCAACAAGTACATGAAAAAATGCTCACCATCTCTAGCTGTCAGAGAAATGCAAATCAAAACCACCCTAAGATACCATCTCACTCCAGTAAGATTGGCAGCCATTATGAAGTCAAACAACAACAAGTGCTGGCGAGGATGTGGGGAAAAGGGTACACTTGTACATTGCTGGTGGGACTGCAGATTGGTGCAGCCAATTTGGAAAGCAGTATGGAGATTTCTTGGAAAGCTGGGAATGGAGCCACCATTTGACCCAGCTATTCCCCTTCTTGGTCTATTCCCTAAAGACCTAAAAAGAGCATGCTACAGGGACACTGCTACATCGATGTTCATAGCAGCACAGTTCACAATAGCAAGACTGTGGAACCAACCTAGATGCCCTTCAATAGACGAATGGATAAAAAAAATGTGGCATTTATACACAATGGAGTATTACTCTGCATTAAAAAATGACAAAATCATAGAATTTACAGGGAAATGGATGGCATTAGAGCAGATTATGCTAAGTGAAGCTAGCCAATCCCTAAAAAACAAATGCCAAATGTCTTCTTTGATATAAGGAGAGTAACTAAGATCAGAGTAGGGACGAAGAGCAGGAGAAGAAGATTAACATTTAACAGGGATGAGAGGTGGGAGGGAAAGGGAGAGAGAAGGGAAATTGCATGGTAATGGAAGGAGACCCTCAGGGTTATACAGTGGAGGGGGTAGAGAGAGAGGAGGGGAGGGGAGGGGAGAGGTGGGGAGGGGGGATGGTGGAGGATGGGAAAGGCAGCGGAGCACAACAGACACTAGTATGGCAATATGTAAATCAATGGATGTGTAACTGATGTGATTCTGCAATCTGTGTATGGGGTGAAGGTGGGAGTTCATAACCCACTTGAATCAAAGTGTGGAATATGATATGTCAAGAAATTTGTAATGTTTTGAACAACCCACAATAAAAAATTAAAAAAAAAAAAAAAGAACTTGTCCATTTTATTTTATAACGAGGCATCATCCCCGTGACTGTCATATCTTATCCCTGCCAAGTACTCTCACTTACCTTCATTCTTACTGTGGCGAGGGCAGAATTACCCTGTGGTTGTTTCATTGTCTCAATGTGGTAGATAAATGACAAAGTTGACCTAGATAACTGTGTGTTACAGGCTCAAAGGATGCAATTTTTTTTTCCTTAAAGAAAAATTTTATACTCTGAAAAATGCAGGCATTTTGAGCCTGTTGTCCTTTGAGTACTTTTGTTTCTATGTTATCTTTTTCTTGTGATGTAACAAAAGAAACATAAAAACAACTCTACAGTGTTAAAAATTTAGAAGACTTATCTTGGGATTTCATAGTAGATTATAACTGAGCAGTTAGAGAAACTACAACTTCCTGAGGTTCATTGACATAGAATTTATCTTAAGCATGTTTTGATCACTTCTGGGAACTTTTCCCCCCCTATTTTTCCTATTACTCCATTGGAAGTGCATATATATATATATTTAAAATTTTAATTGTACCTTTTTAAGTAAATAATATATCCTTTATTTATTTGTTTTTATGTGGTACTGAGGATTGAACCTAGGGCCTCACCTGTGTTAGGCAAGCGCTCTGCCACTGAGCTACAGCGCCACCCCCATTACCTATTCAAATTAATACCAATGTGTGAACATGTAGGTTATTTTTTTAAGGAATTATTTTTTTAATCTCTTTGAAGAGATCTGATAGAATCTCCTTTTTTATTGCTATTTCACTCTCTACATTGCTGCTTGATTTTTTTTACTGAAAAGTGGTTTAAAGGTAACATTAAACAGTTAATTTATTCCATTTGGGACATATGCCATAAACTACTTTAATTCCCTATGCAACCTAAAGTTTGGGAATAGATGATTGAAGGGGTAAATTGTAAAGTTTTAGGACATTTTAAGCCTCCCATGGTCTGGTATTGACCACTGCAAGTGGAACAGAGTAGCCCTTAAGCTCCATAAAGATGCTCAGTCCGTTCTTAACCTCTTTTGGTTTCTTGACAATGGAGAGACAATTTCCCCCTCTTCTCAGTTTTCAGAGCACTTGGGCTCATATTGCCATCTTAATCTACTTACATTTTGGGGGGTTTCCTTTGGGGAGCCAATCACGTTGTGGAATTATTTGTAGTGATCCTTCTCTATAAAGTCTGGCTACACTCGGGGGGAACTTCAACATGTCTTCTCCCCTGTTTTCTCCTCCACGTTCCCCTCTTCATAGATTCTCTGCTCTTCCATCTGACTCTCCCTAACTATTGCCATCCATCAAAATCTAGTGCAAACTTCACGACCCATCTTGCTCTCATCCTCTAGGAACCCTTTCTTTATTTTTTCTATCTGTTTGACTTTTTAACAGTAGTATGCAGGGGCATTCAGAAGGAAAAGAAGCTGAAAGCCAAGAGGCAAATGAGGAAAGTGTTGCAGTGAGCCAGGCTTTAATTTATCAGGCTGTAGACTAACGTATAGGTTCAGTAGGACTGATAAAAAATGAATTTCACAAAATAATAAAGATGACCTGTCAGAGTTGGGTGTAATTGTGATTGATTGAACATAGGATTCGATCATTCAAAAATATTTCTATAGCTCTGACTACCAGAAAGGTGGTAAGGAAAAGAGATAAATGACCCAAAGTCTATTTGGAGAAAACTTATTAATCAAAGGATCACATTTGATTACACCAAGTATAGGTGATCACTATTTAAATTATAGTGAATAATTACCAAAAAGTAAAAGCACAGGTTGCTGATCCCTTAAATCAGGTTTATCTGCCTGGGTAAGATGAGGGGCCTGAGAGAAAAGGCTGGTCAAAAAGGAATTCATTGGGGGAGGGTTTTTATACTGATGCATGAAGGAGGACAAGGGCATAGTCTGCAAGGATGGTGAAGAATATTCCTTTCAGAGCAGGCATTGTAGACACAGGTGCTGGTTTGGGGCAAAGATATGTGTCAGGTAAGCTCAGGAAGGCCACTGTGGCCAGAGTTCAGAGTTAGCAAGTGCTGGGATGCAAGCTGCCACTGGGTGTGGGGAAAGTCCAGGTGATGTGGGCGTACAAGATCAGCAGATGTCCAGACTGCCCCTATTTTGACTCACAGAGTAATTTTTAATGGGCAGCTGGGGAGTGGCGGTAAGTTTTTCAGTGCTGATGACTTTGGGTTTAAAATTTGAGGTACTTATAGGACAGGAACATACTTTTGATGACTCAAAATATGAGAGTGATGAAGCAGGGTGAAATGGATACATAAAGAAGGAAGAGGAGTGGACAGAGGGATGAGAGAGGTTCTTTCATATAAGGTTTGTGGGTCAATTAGAGAGAAGGGATTTTCCTTTCTAGAGAGAGAAGACTTACAAAAAAAAAAAAAAAAGAATGAAAGAAGAAGAAAAAGGGAAAATGAGAAGAAATCAGTTATTTTGTAAGTGGTTATTTCCTGACACCCTTCTTCCTTTTCTATATGAGGCTGCCCATTGATCTTCTTGAATCACACTTTAAATATCATGTTCAGATTGGGCTGCATGAAAGGAGATAGGAAAAAAAAAAGCCTATTTGGCATTGGTATTTAATAGGATATTAAAGAATGGATGGTCTTTAGTCGTCATTTTCACTTTCATCCTCCTCTCTATCCAACCTACCTCAATATCCTTTCCCAGCATGTAATTCACTGAAACTGCTTTTGTCAAAGGCACAAATGACTTCCACACTGACAGACCCAATGGTTAAATTATTGTCTTTCTTTTCATTCAGAATATCTCATGCTGTATTTAGATCACAAAAAATACAAATAATTCAGTGATTATCTGTGTACATAATCATCACATTTAAAAAGCAAAATATTACCAATACTATTGAATGTATCCTGTTTCCCTCCCAAATGGCTTCTTCTTCTCCTACTCTTAAAGTAACTAACTAGGATGATGAATTTAGCAGTTTTTTTTTTGTAATTTCCATCTATTTCTTTACATTTTTATTATATAGATTACTCTAAAAGAATAAAGATTTATTTTGAGTACTTAAATAAAAATGGATGGGATTTTGATTGACACATATAGTCTGGGATGGGAGACTGGAGCAGAATCAATAAAGGAGAAGAAATTGTTAAAGAACTAGAAGAGACTGCCCAGACGGTATAGGGCAAATCCTCAGCTAGCAAAGAACAATCCTTCCAATGGAACACCAGGTGGCTGACAGTTACCCCTTACCTATCTGCCATGTTTACAGTTGGGAGGAGTATGAGCTTGGTACTTACTTTCTGCATGAAATGGTTTAGTACATTCTTCTCATTAGTTATTTCAGATACTGGGGACATGCTCCAAACAGAGGTTTCCCCAGATAATGCTGTGAAGGAAAATGGAAGAAGGGATGTATCCAAACTCTTCTGATATTCAAGACCTTCCTCAGTGTGACCTTGATGTTTGATTTCAGCCTCATCTCTTTTGACTATGTTGCGTATTTAAGTTGCATTGCTATTTCATCTTATTTCTCCTTTTCATGCCTTCATTTTTCAGTGTTTCTGATCAGAATGTTCTCCACCCACTTATCAATTTGGTTAACATTAAGATTTTTTTAGAGTCAACCTCAAATGTCACCATGTTTGTAAAAATACTGCTTGCACCTTTTTAAAAGCAGACTTGAGAATTTCCATCTTTGCACTTGTCTTTTACTTTGTTTTTTGTTTTAAACTTTCTCTTATTACATTAGCTGTTTTTCTTTTGAGACTCCTTGAATGTATAAGGACTCTCTTAATTTTCTTTCTAACACAAGACATGTAAATATTAACCATTAGTAAATAGTTGAAATTGCTTGTCATGCCAAATGATTTGGGTGGGTCTAGGAAAATGAAGACTGAGGAAAAAGTTATCCATGACTTATGAATGACCTTTTAAAACAAAGTCATGACATGTATATGCCTATTGCAAACATCCAAATCCATTTTTTTCACTCTTTAGTCACTGGGGAACAAAAAGAAAAGTGACCTCATTATCAAAGTATTGAGTAGCATCATTAATTCATAAAATTGAACAGGTTTCTTAGGTACTTTTTGTTCACAGTGTATATATAATAGCAGTTTGAAATGGTTCAGTTACAGTACCTGTTGTGACCAGCAGATGCCTGCAAACACCATAAAATCATTTTGTCCAGATTAATTTTAAAGTACATGCTGCTGTGTTTTTAGAATTATATTTTGCTTGCCTAGTAGGTTTATTTGCATTCCAGTCTTTGCCTTTTAATTGCAAATGAAGAGAAAAGTGATAAGACATCTCCCTTAAAAGAAAGGGGCATTAATAGTTTTCTTTCTGGGAAATTAAATCAGTGGAATTGTATGTCATTTTAAAAATTGGATTGAAATCGTAAAAGAAGAGTTGTAAATACTATGTCATTCCTTTTCTGATAAGATCAAGAGAATTTCATTCTACTGTGTCTTTTTCTTCAACCAATACAGGAGATGTATTCAAAAGGAATAATTCCCATTTCTGCTGTGTCTACAGTACGAGTTCAAGGAGACAACAAATTTGAAGTTGTTACAACACAAAGGACTTTTGTGTTTAGAGTAGAAAAAGAAGGTAAGATTATTTCTTTATCCCTTCAAATATGTGGACATTGATTTTTGACCAGATTTTAACAAACCAGCTAAAAAAGAAATGTGAAGAAATTTTAAAATATTACTTTTAAATGATTTGTGTTTTAAAACTATTTTAAAAATGCACAATGTTAAATCCTAAATAAATAGAGAAGTTGTCTGTGTGTGGTTTGCTCACTGCCCTTTCTTGCAGCAAAAAATTTAGTGAGGAGCTTTCAAATTCCAGATACAGCAGTCAAAAAAGTAGCAGGAATGTGCTCTCAAGGAAGTCACTCTAAGCTCTTATTTTGGTAATGCAAAATAGCTATTTAATATGCAAAAACAGTTCTTAACTATTAGGAAGTTGATTTTATGAGGAAGTTAAGTTTACATAGGACAGGTTTTTAGCTTCAGCTTAGGATACAGGCACACCAGTCATTCTGTTTCACATTTTGAAGCATCTTTTTCATTTCTTGAATTTTTTTCATGTTCATCATCTATCATGGGTCACTTGATGGCAAAAATTGATGTAAAGATGGCAAGTGTTTTCTGGATTGTATCTAAACATGTACAGAGGAATCTTTTCTGGATTTTGTTTAGTTGGGGAATAAGAAGCAAGGGGAGTTAAAAGTTCTCTGTTTTATATTTGTTTGACTATCTAAAATGTCATTATTATAAACTTCACCAGTTTGAAGTAACATAGGTAAGATCATTTCCTTAATTAAAGAAATGAAGTTTTAATTTATTTTAAGGATTGCTTTTATTGTAGTATAGATACATTATTAATTTGATTTTTTTCAAAGTATTTCTACTTTTATTGTAGCAAAGATCCATTATTAATTTGATTTTTTTCAAAGTATTTCAGAGCTTTCTTTGAGTAATAATGGTATGGAAAACTAATTACTTGAAGTGTGCCAAAGACATTCTACCTGTTCATTTTTATAGCACTCTTAAAAGTGTGTACCATTATTATCCCATTTTACAGATGAAAGTATTTACCAGAAGTTGGAAACTACTATGGTGTTAACTATCACCTGTTAGATTGTTAGAATATATTTCTGTGTATGACACAAAGAGTTCAATAAATGTTATATATTACTAAAAGTTTTTTTATTGCTTGGGATGATCAATAATTAGTGCATCCTAGTTAACCTTCACACTGCAGAATTTTTTTTCAAACTGTAGATTTCTGCTGATTTGTGAGATCAGCTCCATGATCTGTCTTTATGATGGTACCCAAAACTAAAGTACTTTTTTTGTTTTGTTCAAAACAACAACAAAATGATAAAGTGCATTTCTTATAGTAAATATTATATTGTGAAACATAATTGTATACATTGCATGGATTTAATGTAAAAATGTTTCTTACTTGGTATTGAAAAAAATATATGTATATATTAGAAGCTGTGGCCCTAAAGGCAAGGTCAGCAAACTGTGTGGCCTGTAGCCTAAATTTGGTCATTGTTTTAACAAAATAGTCTTGTTAGTTTCAGTTGGCTAATCCGTTTCCTGGAGCATTTTATCAAGAATTGCCTATGTGAGGAGCCACTTTTGTGAATCGTTGCCTAAAATTCAGAAATTGCTCACAGTTTTGATGCTCAATATGGGTTTTGCATTTGAAATCATATTTGTTCTCTTCCTGTATTTCTTGATAACACAGTATTGCTCATCTAGATTGGCCATTGTGACAGTCTTTCCTTATGCTTTGATTTCTACTGCCCTTAGAGGTGACTGCCTGTTTCTTTGAGGTGCTTGTCACCTCCACTTGGCCTCTTGACAATGTCACATATGTCATACAACCTGCATCTTAAGGTAGACAACTGAAAATCTCTATAGATGTATTTATTTTAAGGCGACACATTTTATTTAAGTAGAATGTATCAATCCACACGAATTTAAAAGTTGCATGTTTATAATTGGCCAATAAATCCTGTGGTATGTAGATAATTTTTGTGATATAAACTTAGTGTAAGAATTTAATTATTTTTGGTGTAAATTTTTTGTTAACTATATCGTAGATCTTTAATTTTTGAAACCATGGAAACACTGCTTCAGTAAATACTGAGACTGTTTCCACGTGGAGTTACTGAATAAGTTATTTTGACTGGAAGTTTTTTCATAGTAACAACTTATATTTTAAAATTTGTATGTACAAGTATGTGTATGTCCTTATGTGTAAGTGATACATGTGTGTTACCTGTGTGTTCCCATTTTTAGTATGGAGCCTTTAAGAAGATACTCAATTTGTTTTATAAAATATTCATTCCCCCAACGTGTATAAATGGTTGATTATGTTTTATTTTATGGGAAGTGAGAAATCAACTACAGTGTCTTATGAAAAAATTGGCCCAATGAACTTAGATCTAAATTAAAGTTTGCTTCAATCTAATGAAGCAGAATCAAAGTTGTGGGCAGAAAGGGGAATGGTTTGAGTTTGATAACATAACAGATGACTTCCTTCATTTTTGGTGAAGAGGTTTTGAATGACTATGTACAACTGCTGCCTTTGTCTTCCCTGAAACCAGTGTCACTGTTTTTGAACTGCTCCCCACCCATTTGCAAGGCTAAGACAGGTTTGCAGTTTGGCATCTTGTCCATACAAGTCATTTAAGGCTTAAATTCCTTTAGGTTTCCTGCTAAATATGATTACTCTATTAGTGGAAAGTGAATTTTATTGAAATAATAACATTTCTAAAATACTCTTCTTCCTCAAATGCAAAGTTTAGTCTGACTTCTTGTTCTCAAGCAGAACCATTGGGGTGAATGGTGAACATTGGAGCAAAGAGTGTATCAGTTCATGATCTGTTTGGTCAGTCTGTATTCCTGTGGCACCTGTAACAGGTGATATTTTGAGTGGACGCTTGTCATGATTAGAAGAGGGCTGAAGAATTCTGAGTGGATTTTTCTTTCAAGACATTATCTGACTGGCTCTTAGCTGTGGGTCCTGTGATTCTTCTTTCCACCTTAACATGTTCAAGAACCCTGGGAAATAGGCAAGTGGGTGAGCTCTCAGCCGTTTTTAGGCAACACCATAAACTTTCCAGTGGTGGCTGTGATACTGATACTGGAAAGTAGTCATTTATTTATTTATTTTTAAAATATGCTTGATAAATTCTCCTTAATTGTTTTGTACAAGCAGTCTCATCCCTCTTTTGAAATCTTCAGTGTTTTTAGAAGCAAGGCGTGGAATACCTATAGTCCTTTACTCTCTTACGCTACTTAATGCTGTTAACAATGGTCAATGGGTATCTGCTTTACAGACTTAATTAATGGTGTTTTGGAATTTTCTGATATAGTTCATGAACTTGCTAGGATTCCCAATTCCTTTTAAAATATCGTATTATGGGGCCTCAAATTTGGTTTTGAAGAAGATCTCATGGGTTTAAAGTGACTGATCTCAAATATGTATGTCCTCTGATCTCTTTCTGTACTCCAGATCTGTATATTTAGCTGACCACTCAATATGGGTGTTTAGTGACATCTCAGACTTAAAAATGACAAATACTTATTTTCACTCTCTCCACTAAACCTTCCCCTGTGACCTTCCTCATCTCTATAGATGGGAGACTCATGTGCCTGGGACTTGAATTCTGGTTTTCATTCTTAAGTCCTTTCCTTCTTTTATATCTCATATCCACTCCATTATCAACTCTTGTCGGTTTGATGTTGGAAATATGCCTGGACACTGACCATTTCTCAACCCTTTCACCACTGCCTCTCTACTGGAAGCCACCACTTCTGCCTGAGTTATGTTAATCACTTTCCTTGATTGATGACAGTCATATTGTCAGTATAACTGTGAGAGCAATCATTCAACGTGAAAGTCAGATCATGTCAGCCCCTTCAAAGGGACCTTGTGTTTCTATCGTATTGAGAGTAAAGTACTTCTAATGTTCTGAAGCCCCTCCATGGTGGGGCCTTGGTCTCTCTGTCCTTATTTTCTTCCACGCCCCTACCCCCTCACTGCATTTCAACTACAGGAGTCTCTTGTTGCTTAAAGTGCACACCTCTTGTTCCGTGGGGCCTTGCCAGCTGCCGCCCTCTTATCCTGGCGTGCTCACCTCCAGGCACCCTCCTGGCTGGCTCCATTGCTTCCAAGGCCATTAGGCTTTTGTTTAACCACCCCTATTTTTCTGAGGCTTTTTCTATTACCCTATATAAAATAGCATACCCTGTACCCCTTGTCCTGTGCTTTGTCACTTGTAACATATGGTAGTGAGTATCTAGGTTCTTACTGCCATCTTCCTCCCACTAGAACATAAACTATGGGAGAGTAAGGCCATGATCTGCCTTGTTCACTCTCACTCCTGGTTTTCAGTCTTGGGTATAGTAGGTGCTCAGTAAATATTTGTATGGTTAAGTGATTGTGTATTTGATGAACGATCCTTATGTAGTACTTTCTTCCCTAATGTCGATCATGAGTGACATTGAAAGATCTTTGTTCAACCAGATTAATCAACAGTAATGGTCCAAAGAACAAGCCACATCATGTTAGATGATAATGATATTAATGATTTTTTTATACTGGTGATTAAACTCAGGGTCTCACACATGCTAGGCAAGCACTTTATTACTGGGCTACATGCCCAGCCCATTTAAAATTTTTTTGTTTTGAAACAGGGTTTTGCTAAATTGCCCAGGCTAGACATGAACTTGTGCAGTCCTCCTGCCTCTTTCGCCTGAGTAGCTGGGATTATAGGCATGTGCCACCATGCCTGATAAAATTATGTTATTGATGGTTTGCATGTCTGTAATGTAGTTATAATCTCTGGTATAATCAATCATTTTTTACTGATGACTATACCTACGGCTAAGTCCGGTAGTCTGAGAACATTGAGTCTTTTCTGTTGATTTTTGTTTAATTTCATTTTTTATTCTTATAAATTGACATTTCTGAAAACCTCAAAAACTAATTTCAGGCTGAAGAAATTGCTATTGTCTTTGGTTTACATTCTAGCAAAATCACTTGTTCTTTTTTTTTCTGCTACTTTTCTTCCTAACTGGAATGCTACACTTAAAGCAAAGCCATAGTTAAGGTAGGGCATCTTTTTGCAAGGAAATCATGCATAGTACAGTGTGAAGATAAAGATAGACAATCAATAGATATGTGTTATTGGATGGAATGAAAGAACAGTAGTAATATATACTCTGATCTGCAGGAGGTACATTCCAAGACCCCCAGAATCCACTGAGTCATAGTCAAATTCTGTATATTACTATGTTGTTTCTTATCTGTGCATACCCAGGATAAAGTTCATTTCATAAACTGTGCACAATAAAAAATTAATAGTCATAACTAATAATGAAGTAAAAGAGTTATAGTATACTGTAATAAAATTTATGTGAATGTGGTCTCTCAGAATTTCTTATTGTACTTTTACCTTTTTACTTGAAGTACCTCCCAGCTTGTTTGTAGCATATCCAGATGGCCAGTTTTGCTGCTGTTGTGTTTTGGGGCCATTATTTCATAAGACAAGGACTACTTGAACCTAAGTACTGCAATACTATGACAGGTAACATGATTACTGACTGACAGATGAGTATCATATACAGAACAGTATGGATACACTGGACTATGGGATGACTAATGTCCTTGGGTGGGACACTGGGACAGTGCAAAATTTTACCACACTTCTTAGAATAATGTGCAATTTAAAACTCGTGAATTGTTTATTTCTGGAATTTTCCATTTAATATTTTTTGACTATAGTTGACCTCAGGTAATTGAAACTGCAAAAGTGAAACCATGGACAAGGAGGACTGCTGTATCTTAGTGTGAAAAGCAGACAAAAGCTGCTGGCACAGTTTCTATCTTTGCCCCAGTCATTTTTCCAAGGGGAAATCATAATTCGGTTTGGAGTATTGTGGGTTATCAAAGCACATTCACCCATGTCTAAGGAGACACATGTTGCAAAGCCAGATACAAATGATGCTTGCTCTTTTACTGTGTTTGCATTAGTTTTTCACTGTCCTCTCTCTCTCAGAATTGATTCCAAAAGCCTGGTGATCTTATCCCTGATGCTAAACCACTAATGGAACAAAAGAAAAAGGAAAAGAAGTTTTATTGCTTTGGTAGCGAAGGAGAAAGGCAGTGAACTCATGTCATAGAGGTTGCCATTCTATCTGCTGGGGGAATAAGAATTTTAAAAGGGGGTGTAAGAGCTGTTTCCCAAGTACTATTATGAGTATATATAATTAATATTTAACTTACATCCTTGAAAGAGATATTGTTCCAGGTTTGGGGTTTCTTTATTCTTTTGTACAGTGAGTGGAAGAGCAGATAACTCTGCTTAGTACAGGAGAGTATTAATTTGCTTCCCTCATGGCTGGGGATGGGAAGAGGGATAAGAGTAAGGGAAAAAAAGTCAGCTTTAAAGTAAGTTGTTAGTGGAAGAGCAGCAGGAATTATATTGCATGAAAGAGACCCCTGTTACAACATGGAGAATTAAGACCGAATGCTGCTACTAATTCTTGTTCTTCTTAATCTTCATAATTATTTGCTTCCTATTAGTAATGGAGGTCCCCAGAAGCAAGAGAATGTTAGGGAACCTTTATTGCAATGCCGCCATTATATACATAAGAAGAAAAAAAGCAATTGCCAGTTTCAAATTAATTCCTACAAATTTGAGATATATGCTAACAGTGACCTAAAAGGCCACACTATGGCCCAGTTCATTAGTTGTGGCCTGCATTTCAAACTGATTCATGTCGATTAACACAAACAAGCAAACAAATAAAAGCCATTACATACATTTACTTGGCAGAGACATATTGTGTGAAACTAATGATCATAAGTAATAACCCAGTTAAGTGGAAGCTCTCGAGCTGTATGTAGAATATTATCACAGCGCAATCTGCATCTGTTTATGTGGATGTAAAACTGCAGGGAGTCACTGTCTATTAATTCATTTAGCTACCTGAGTACTCTGATGTCTTCACTTTAGGATACATAACATTGCTAGGAACATTTTGGTAAATATTTTATCCTGAGAGCACCAGTTGTTGGGGATTTCATAACCCCTGTAAAAATGTATAGGTTTTTAATAAATACGTTGGCTTTGAGTCATTGACACTGCTGCCTTTAGTTTTTTTTTTTTTTTTTAATAGGTGAGCAGGAATAAAGATAATTTAAAAATTAAGACTCCTTATGAAATGATTTTAGAGTTGAATTTGAGCAAGTCTTAAGATAGAAACTTAATTTCAGTCCCCAGTGAAGCTGCTGTGGGTAGAACTTTCTTAGAAGGATCTGAGAAACTGTCCTAGTTCTCAAATTTTGGCCCTACTTACTCTTTCCTTGAAAGTCTTTCTTACCTGAGATTCATTCTGCTTGGTTTTGTTCTTTTTTTCGGTATTTTTTTTTTTTTTTCCCCTTTGACTTGTTAAGCACGTCCTCATTGTTTGGTGGCCCATTTTCTGGTCTCATAGATGCAGTCTTACCTCAGGATTTGCCCACTTCTCTATGTCACCACTCCACCCCTGTGGAGTGGCTTCCTTTGCTTGTATGTGACTGTCAGTCTGCCAAGTGTTTGTGCCAGGGCACTGAACACCTGAGGTGTCCTGTGGAACCGCCTGCCTTTGCCTGCCCACTTGTGACATCAAGCTATCTTGTATTCTTTATTTATTTTCTAGAACATCCATCAGATGTACTCAAATCCTCAGCCATGCTTTGCCCTCCACATTCTTCTGCTTCCATCTCCTGGAACTGTACAGGCTCCACTGCCTCACTCTTGGTCTTGGCTTCCAGTTTGGCCCACGCATCATCTTCTTAATGACACTAATTGTGTCCTTCCTTGCTAAGAATCCCAACATGTTTTTTTGTTTTGTTTTGCTTTTTGCCTCTGTAATAAAAACAAAATTCTTCAAAAAGGCAGTGCAGATTTTCTAGCTGTATTTCCCATTATTTCCTTGTGAGTTCAAAATTATAAATCTACTTAAGTTAGTCCCTAACAGATGTTGGTTCTTCCTGCCTGTGTTCTTGTGTTGTCCTTGCTCAAAATTCTGTTCTGCTCTTCCCTCTCCCAAACCCATTTAGAATTGCTCCTCATCCACAAGAGCTAGCACAAATAACCCTTTTTACCTATGGTGCCAAAAACAGTTGTATGAGTGTTAAAACATTTGATTGTCCTAATTTTAATACTAACTTCCTGCATGACCTTCAGCAAATCACTTACCTCAACTGAATTGACTCATATATTATTTGATACCATTTGTATGACATTTATACTATTCTGTGTTCCATTATGTGTTCATATCTAACTTGACTTATAGCTTTGATTGGTCTTTGGGGACCAAATCAAATTCTTGTGCTCCTAACACAGTGTGTGGTGCATAGTTGAAGGTCACTTAACTTTTGTGGAGGGAGTGGGAGGAGCAAGTGTTGATTTGCTAACTGAACCGCTGCTGTTACTGGAAGTGGAATGGAAGGACAAATTTCAGGGCAGTGTTACGACACTGGGTTTTGGGGCTATTTTGGTGATTGAATTGCTATATTCAATTATTAATTGTTAGGTTGCAGTATTGCTTTCTTCTACTGAAAGGAAAAATCCAGTCTTATGAATCATCTGAAGGAGTATTCCTCATGCTTTAAAAAGGATATAGGTTGCCTGGAGTTATTTGTAAAATGTAGGTTCTGATTCATGAGGTCGGTAGTGGGGCCACAATTTTGTATTTCTATTTTTTTTCTTTTATTTTCCTTTTTGGTACCAGGCATTTAACCCAGGTGCACTTAAACACTGAGTGGCATCCCCGGCCCTTTTATATATTTTATTTAGAGACAGGATCTCAGTGAGTTGCTTAGGGCCTCACTACATTGATGAGGCTAGCTTTGAACTCGTGGTCCTCCTGTCTCAGCCACCTGTGTTGCTGGTATTATAGGTGTGCACCACTGCATCCGCAGAGATTTTGTATTTCTAATAAGCAACCAGAAGCCAGTGGTACTGGTTCTGTAACAACCAAGTAGTAAGTGTTTTTTCTTTTCCCTTAGAGGGCTGGACTCTTGTCCCTGCCCCCAGTAGTGTTTAGAATGTGGTTGTGGGGGAAAAAAATTGTGAATAATCTATATCCAAGGAAGTAGATTCCTTGATGACATTTTTTTTTAAATCTGTGTGACTTATGTATAGATTTATGTATTTTCTCCTGTCTATTTTCAGAGGAGAGAAATGACTGGATCAGCATACTATTAAATGCATTGAAATCACAGTCCTTTACTTCCCAGTCTCAAGCAGCTGTTGCACCTGAGAAGTGTGGATATCTTGAACTGAGAGGATATAAAGCCAAAATTTTTACTGTGTTAAAGGGAAGCAGCGTGTGGCTTTGCAAAAATGAACAGGTGAGCAGTGCTATATTAATTGCTGATTGATGTTCTTTGATTATAGTAACAATTGTGAGTTGTCAGCATTATATATTTCTTGGTTTTTCTTTTGCAGTGAGTTCTGTACCAATTGTAACAAAGAGAGTAGTTAAATTTTCTGTTTCAGAAATGTGTCTGCATATTTGAGATTGGATATCACCATTTTAAGGGACTAAGAAAATAGAATTGTTAAATAATTTTTGAAACGCATTCCTTAGTTGAAGTAACATAAAACTACAAGAGAGACAATATAGGGGCTGGGGCTATAGCTCAGTGGCAGAGTGCTTTCCTGGCATGCACAAGGCCCTGAGTTCAAACCCCAGCACCATAGAAAAATAAAGAAATAAGTATCTAAATTGCAGGTGTTGGGGCTGGGGTTGTGGCTCAGCCGTAGAGTGCTTGCCTAGCATGCACAAGGCCCTGGGTTCGATCCTCAGCCCCACATAAAAATAAATAAATAAATAAAATAAAGATATTGTCCAACTACAACTGAGAGAAAAAAAAAATGAAAAGAACCAATATAGAGGCTGGGGCTGTAGCTCAGTGGCAGAGCGCTTGCCTAGCATGAGTGAGGCACTGGGTTCAGTTCTCAGCACCACATAAAAATAAACACAATAAAGCATTCTGTTCATACATAACTATATAAAAAAAGAACCAATGTAGATGTTGATGAAATAGACCCAGTTCTGTACCTGTTATGCCTCTTTTACTTTTTTGAGGGAAAAAATATAAAAACAGGTAACATAGTCAATTGAGTTTAGAAAATTTTATTTTATTTTTTTTAGCGAATTTTTTTATAGGAAAACTAATTTATTAGAGATAAGTGAGATATATGTGTGTATATATAAAATGCATATATACATGTGTGTATATATAAAATGCATATATATGTGTGTATATATATGTACAAACATATCTTTCTAACACACATGTGCATAAATAAAACAGATTTGAATTGTTGATTTATTGAATTTGGTTAATATGAAAAGACTGAATAAATAATTTAAATATTTTTGAGGAGACTGATGATGAAATAAAGTTTTATTGAGCCTTGTTAGTTTTATTTGATTTTGTAGACTATATTTTCTGTAGTTATTTCTGGAATTTAATATATAAAAGGAAATTCTTTTTGTTTATTTTGGGGGATACCTTTTCATTTTTAAATCTTTATCCTAGAATATATTAGGTGCTTTATAATTATTTGTGGAATTAAACATGTGCTTTGGATATCTGATCTAAGATGAACTCATTTTATGATAAATTATAATGGGTTATGGTAAGGTGAAGTATAAATGTTTTTATAACAAAAATTGAGATAGCCACTCAAAACAAGCAGTAGGTTTTTTTTTTTTTTTTTTAATAGCTATAGATCTTTATCCAAGGCATCCTCTGAACCTCAGTGTGAACTTATTCATTAAATTTTCTGGATAAGATTTCTTAGCCAATTAACTGTGGAAGACATCATTGAGCACTGCTGGCATACTAATAACTTGGATAGTTAGCATACTCCTCAAGAAGAACAGTTATGTACAGCTTAATAATGTATATGAACCAAATAGGAGCATTTTCAGTCTGTGAAGTTGGATGATTAAAACTTTTCTTTTTGGAATCAAGATTTAAATTGCATGATTTGCTTGTATCTGTATGGAAGTTACTGTGCAGAATTGTTCATTTTTTTCACTTTTACAGACCTGATGGACTTAATGTTTTTTGTTTCATTGCTAACATTAGCAAGATTGTCAAGTTTGTTATTTCCTAGATGGCAGATATTTTAAATGTTTTATTAACACTTTCTGATTAGCAAAAAATATATGAAATTATTTCTTTAGTGATTGAGCATGAAAGGCACAATAATGATTCTCATTCATTGAGTATCAGGTACTATGCTAATTTAGTTGTATATATTCTCTTTTAATCATACCTACTAATGTAGGAAGAAGATATTCTCATCTATGTTGTATAGATGAGGAAAACAATGATTAAGTAATTTAGGAATTTACCGTGCAAAGTTTGATTTAAAAATCTAGACTTCATAACTCTTGTCTTCTTAACAGTCATACAAAAGCTGTAAAGTCTAGGTTGAAAAGAAAATTTTTGACTTTGGGCCTTTTAGAAATAGCCCAGAGTTTCTTTTTGTCAATCATTTCTTTGCCTAGTTTGGGGATGTTCACTCAATAAATAATGTGTGCCAGGTTGGGCATTCTTCTTACTAAGAAGGAAGAAAAGCTACACAAGACCAATAATGGATGATGAGCTTAGTGCTATGTTAGATTGTGCTGTAGTTACAGAGAAATCTGTTAATTAGATACACTTCCATGTACTTAAGTAATGAATGTATTCTCCTTAAAAAAAATGAAGCACTGAAATTGGACCCCTCTCCATTTTTGATAAGTAAATACATTTTTGATATGCATACATTTCAAGACTTTTTGTACGCATTGACATGCCTATATATATACCTTTAAAAAGTGCATTGTTGTTTGTGGATGCACTTTTGTTTTTTATTTTTTAATTTTGTAATTGTATCTTATCATATGGAGTCAGATCTTAAAGCACATGTGCTTGAGTGAAGTCTTAAGGAATGAGTTGGCTCCAGCCCCAGTGGAGAAGTCAAGGAAGGCCATACAAGTTCAGGTCCTGCCCATGTCATCGCAGCCTCATATATTTTTATGTTCTGATATATGCCTTTTTCTCCAGAGGATGGTAGCTTATTGGTTATCCCACATGTTGAAGGAGCTTATGTGAAGTATACGGTGCCTGCCAAGAAAGGAAGTTGTCTTTCTCCTGAGTGCAGAGGGCTTTATACCAGTGTGGGCCTCAATCTGTGTTTTAGGAACAGTGCTAAATGATGTTGAATTTCTTTTCAACCTAAACTTTAAAAAGCTTGATTTAACTGCTAGGAAGCCAAGCTTAGAGTTGTAAAGTCCAGATTTTAAATTAAACCTTGTCTGGTAAACTATAATCCCTAGACCAGTTGCTTTCCTTTTCTGTGACCAAAAGACCTGACAAGAACAGATTAGAGGAGGAAAAGTTCATTTTGGCTTCTAGTTTCAGAGATTGTGCTTGGTTGATTCTGTAGTCATGGTGGAAGGGCATGGTGGAAGAAAGCACTCAGTTCATGAGAGCCAGGAAGGAGAGAAAGAGCTCGGCTTACCAGGGACAAAGTTTAAACCCAAAAGGTACACCTCCAGTGACACAATATGGTAGTCTTGTCAGTTACTAATCCATTGAATAGATTAGCCTGTGGATTTTGTTATAGCATTTATAATTTAATCATGTCACCTTGAACATTTTTGATGTCTCACACATGAACTTTTGGGGGACACCTCATAACCAAACCATAAGAGGTAATGAAATATTTTGATGCATCTCCTAAAAATTTTAAACACACACACACACACACACACACACACACACACAGTAATCTTGTATATTTTTTTAAGCTGATAGAAAAAAAAATCTATTCATTATAAAACTACAGAGAGTGTGAGGATTGAACTTGTGTATCTTCATTTGTGTTGGATCTAATATAGTGCTAGGCAATAAGGTTTAATTATTTTTGTTGTTTTAAAGCTGTGAATTTATTGCCCACATAACTTAATTGCATAGAGAGAATAAAAAATAAAGAAATTGACCTGTGACACAGGAATAATTACCTGTTTTATGTCTTTTAATATATGCATGGTTTTAGTAATTGACTTTGGTGGTCTCTTCAAAGAGTGACAGTGGGCAGAGGTGGAGGAGTGGGCCTTTCAGCAGCATGAGCTGAAGAGTCATGAAAGAAGAAGCTCGTTTACCACAAAGATTGAATCTTTTATACCAAATCGAAAGTGTACATTTTTCCAAGTTAAAATAATTATTAAAACACTTGTAATTAATGACATTACCTTTGAAATTCCCTTTCTCTTCTCCAGAAGTGGCATGAGGGCAATAAGGGGGTTTCACAGTTCACTGGCTGGTATTAACTCTATAACTAATGTGCGTCAGCGTGGATTTAACACATGCTCTGGTTTTATTAGTTACTAAGTACAAAGGTTTACTTTATTTTTTTTTAACCCCTTTCACTCCCTTTTATTCATTAGCACATAGGAACTGAAATCTGCGGTAGCTCTTGGGCTGCGTAGGAGAAGTACCTTAGGGAATGTTTTATTAGGTGTTGCCTTACACCTTTTCATTTTTGTATTTTTTTCAGATAGGCTTTATTTTACAAGAAGTAGGAAAAACCATGAGGAGATATGTAAAAACGTTTGTTGAGAGGAAAATGGATAGTCAAAACTGACACTAAAAATCTTTACCTAATTACCCTGTGGCAAAACACTGCACTGCCCTTATCACATAAATTAAATGTTATGCCTTACAGGGTAAGCGCCATCTCACAGCCCCGCCCTGTTTTAATTTTTACACTTTTCTTGTGTTTCTTCTCTCTGCAGTGTTTTATATGCTTGTAGTATGTTATGATTAAGGCAGTTTTTCCACATTATCTTATCAACTTTGTATAAAACGGTTTGCTTAGGCTATAATACAGTGTTGTTTTTCTAGATCCATCTGTCTGTTTAGCAAATGTGGGCACCCCCTCTCATTTCAGAGCACTGCTTTAGGTATTAGGGCAGTGGTAATCCCCAAGATCTCTGCTCCTTGGAACCTTACTTTCTGATTGGAGTAACACAGTGATAAGGATGTGAAATTTCTTGTAGCCTTTTATATGCAGCCTTCTGTCTTGTCCTATATATATATTTTTTTCTTTTTGAGGGCAAGAATTCCTGTGACCTTTCCTTTATATTTAAAATGCTGTTAGCTATGTGACTAGGTTATCAGTTACATTTTAGTCTTAATAGAGAGTTATAATATTTACAATCCCAAATTAATAGCATGAATATTTATGTTATTCATTTTTGTGTGCTCAGGAATTCCAGACAAGCAGCTGTACGCCATAAACATATGTGGATCCTACTTGAATTAATGATCACTTATAGATGTTTTCCAACTGGACAGTTTAAAAAAGATTTTTTTTTCACTTTCAATTACTTTTTTCGCTATGAAGTATCTTTTCATTTTATGTCTCTGTTTATTCATTGAGATTTTATTTTCTTGTTAGTTTTTGTCTTACAGAAGTTCTGTTGGCATAATTTATTTTTGAAAAAAATATTTGAAAGTTTATAGATCTTCTGTACTGTGGGACAATTATTATTTTACAAGTTATTTATCTTGATATGGATATACTGAACAAGCCAATGTTTACAAAAATTTCAAACAAGAAAATCAAATGTGAACATACTTTGAAATATATGTATTACATACATGGTATTGTTAGTTGGATGGAATTTCTGCAAATGGACGTGAGCAAATTTAAGACAATTGACTTTGGTTTCCATTTTTTTTTTTTTAACTGACAGCCAGTCTCCCATCTTTTCCCGATGAGTTTTTAAAATATCGTGTTAATATTAGGGAATTCATTACAACCAGATGTCTAGCTTGGTGGGTTTGGGTATCCATTTGATGATAATTGTGGCATTGAGGTCTGCACTGCATAAACTCACTTGATTAAGCATTCTCAAATCAGGGTATAACAAGAAATTCATCCCCCTGCTTTCCCCCAACATAATGTCCCCTGGTGTTCTGGCATAGGAAAGAAACTCTAATAGAATTTAAATAGGCCTTATAGGGCTCAGGGCTGTGTGGCAGAGAAAGAAACTGCAGGATGTAGGTGGTGGCCTCGCATTTTCTGGGTTCTGTATCTGGCCAAACTCTGCATCTGGCGTTTCCCAGGAAGTCTGGTGCCAATGTCATACAATGCCACATCTGTTTTCAACAAATGTTTAAGCACTGAGTTCTTAAATTCCTGGCAGGGAAACCTAGCATCCAGTATTTCCAAAAATAGATTTCAGATTTCAGCAAATTTGGGGTTAACAAATGCTTCCTAAATTTTTCTGTTTAGTAATCAAACTTTCATTTTTGTCCTTGTAGTATGTAGTTTTAAAGCGTAATTTTAGCCATATTCTGTTGCCACAGATTTATATAAATAACTCATCTGAGTATCTTGATAAATATTTACTATGAATACTATCGGAATATTTAGTATGGAATAATTGCTGTAAATACTTTCAGTCATTATAAATAAAATGTAAATATTTTTATTGAAGATAAATTCTACATTTAGAACTTTCAAATAAAAGAGTTGTCAAGATATTTTAGTTTTATTTAAGTTTTTACTTATTCATTTACCTTTTTTTTTTTTGCACAGTGCTGGGGATTGAACCCACGCCCTCATACAGGGTAGGCAAGCACTTTACCACTGAGCTACATCCCAGCCCTCATTTACTTTTTGTAACAATACTCTGTTAGGTAGATATTACTCCATTTTCATAAATAAGGAAATTGAGGTCGAGATAACCTACATAACTTGTCAATGGTCTTTTGCTCTTAAGTGGATCAGCCAAGATTGTCCCTTAGGTCTCCCCGCCACACTCCATTGCCCACTTGGTTACTGCCAGCATTTCAGTGCCCATTCTGCTAAGCCACATGTGCTTGTCATTTTGCTGGTGGTGAGATCCATGCTTTTTGAGATCCTGCATTCTGTCATAGAAAAGGAAATGTGAACTAATGCTTACTCTACAATATGTTTTTAGTTCTTACTTTCTACAATAATACAGTTTTACCTACAAAATTTACGTGCTGTTTTTTTCATTCCAGGTCATAGCATTTTAAAGGTTGACTGTTTGGCTTATTCTTGATTTGTGCTTATTTTTCAAAATGAGACTAGAGTTCACAATCTGCTCCTAGTTAATGGGTAATTTATTTTTAATTTTCATGAACATTTAACATTCACATTTCATTCCATTTATAAAAAAATGCATTTATGTCAGGTAGTTATCTCTGACCTTGTGTTTTCTTGTAATGAACTTTTTAATAGGTAAAATGTTTGGTTGGTTTTAAATTTAAGATGTAGAAAATATCAGTGATAATAATAAACTAGACATATGTGAGATGCACCATGTGCCTTGTATTCTTCTAAGCATTTTTACTGCATTAATATAATCCTCACTGAGGGGATGCTGCAGGTATCATTATCATCCCTAATTTTGAACATGTGAACTGAAATAGAGAGACAGACATCTGAATATAATCTGGCCTGAGTTTGTTCTTTTTCCATTGGAAAGCCTTTTTATAACACAAGTCTCTCTTTTGGATTGGATTCAGTGCTTAGCCTATGACAGGCAGTTTTCTTTCATTACATGTATAACAACTCCCTCTTATTCCCTCCCAGACTCTTAAGTTTCCCCAAGGCAAGTACCTTGCTTCTACTTTTGTGCAGATGTAGGACTTAGCAAAATATCTGGCACACTCTAGGTATTTAACAAACACTGCTTTGCCAGAACTAATTTTCCCATTTAAAAAATGGCAGTATCATCTCTCCCTAGTTCATACAATAATTCAGAAAATCAAATGAGAGCTCATGGCTGTTTATAAACTTCAGAGCGCTACCTGAATAGATACTGAAGCAATTATGGAGTGCAATGAAAATGCTTTTAAAACCTCTGAAATATTAGCACAGGATTTGGCACTCAGAACAATTAGGATCCTGATGGGCCAGCATGTTGTTGTGTTCTGGCAGGCTTATTCTTAACCAGTGGTCTTAATAATGTCACATGGCTTTTGTATACACTGAAGGCATGATTTTTTTTTTTTCATTCAATACAAAGCATGAGAGAAATGTTTTATGTCATGATATTGAAGTATTGCAGAATCATAGGGTCTAAATTCTGTAACTAGTTCTGTCATCTAATTCAGTGTTTCTCAGTATTGACCACATATGAGGATCTTGGGTTGTAGTTTTTTTTTTTGTTTGTTTGTTTGTTTGTTTTGTTTTAGTTGTAGATGGACACAACATCTTTATTTATTTATTTTATGTGGTGTTGAGGATTGAACCCAGTGCCTCAGGCTTTTGAGGCAAGCGCTCTACCACTGAGCTACAATCCCAGCCCCTGAGATTGTAGTTTTGTTTTTGTAAATTAAAGATTCTTAGGTTCTGCCTTTGGATGCATAGAATAATATCTCAAGCAGGAAGGAGAGATCACCACAGATAATTTTGATGAGCATTTAGTAATGAGAAGTATTCTCAATATGTTTGAAATACTGTTTGAGAAAAATGGCTTAATGTTACCAAAAATATTTTTAATGGGAAGTGCAGTTGTTTCTTATTTAATAGCTTTCAGAAGCACTGACATTTATTTTGTTACTCTGGAGTATATTTTACAGTCAATTTGTGCTGGTGAGCTTCGTGGATACTCTAATTACTCAAAACCATATGGCCATGGCAAGTAGCTGATAAATGGGTTACAATTTTCCAAGCTAAAAGAAAATCAACCTTGCCTTGCTTGGGAGAAATTTGGAGCATGGAGCCTTTCCTCTCTTACTTCAACAGAAATCACAGTTTTAGATGCAGAAATTTCATGACTCGTTTGTAGAGGTGCAGGGCCATCTATTCAGGCAGGAGCCTTGATGAGGCTCATCACTTTCCATAAAAGGTTGTCATTCTCACCATCTGCTAGTCTAATGGTCAGATTATTATGTGCTTCTGCCCTTAGCAACATAGAGTACTTGCAGGTTAGGGCCCCATCCGAGAATATAATCTGGAGCTGTCAGATATCCAGCTCTTGTCAAAAGCCTCATCATGGAGAATTGTTTGAAGAATGTACAATCCAAGTATACTATTTTATTCTAGGGTTTATCTCTGTACCAAAGTGAGCCATCAGAAAGCTACTTTAAAAACTCTGATTTTGGTACTCCTCACTTTCCTCTTTATAAAATAGGGCTTCAGTTTCCAGGCACAAGCATTGGGAATTTATGCAGCAGTTGCATTATGCAACAGAAGCTTTGGTATGGGTGATAGGGAGTGTGTGTGTGTTTTCAATTTAATACGTAAAACCCTGTGCTGATAATGCTGTAGCTTATTAAAATGTGGCTGATTGGAAAAACTTCACTTCTCTTTCCTCCATATACAGTGTATTATGTACTCTTTTTTATTCAGTGGGCTAAATATACAAAGTAGAACTGTTATTCCCATTCTAATTATTTTACAACACTTAGCATTCCTCTGCATCTTTGCTTTTGTATTACTGATTCTCAGTTTCTGCCTTTTTTTCCTAATAAAATGAGCCATTTGTTCTTTTATCAAAAAAATTCAATTGATGACTTCTTTTCTAAATAAAATATGTTCTTATTCTAACTGAAAATCTGTACATTTTTTTTTTTTTTTTAAAAAAGCCTTTCTACAATTTGTGACTAAAAACTCTGAATTCAATCTTTACATGTAGGGGAAAATTTGATTTAAATTTACTTGATTTTTACTTATCATTCAAGAATGTATTCATATTAAACACAAAATCCTAACAGACAACTTGAAAAGATAAGGATCTGTTTTAACCAATCTCTTTTTGGGGGAATATTGCTGAGGTTTGAATCCTGGGCCTCCAGCATTTCAGGCTCTAACACTGAGCTACACCCCTAGCCTGTTAACCAGTCTCTTGATGCATGCCAGAGAGTTTTAATGCTATCTGGGGATTGGACGGGGTCTTCCTGGTTTTTCCACCTTCTGACATCCTCCAGTCACAAGAATTTGTCCTGAGGCTTCTCTTTTCAAGGAATATGAAGTTCTAACATGTCTTTATGTTTTCAGGTGTCATTTCCCAAGAGGATGGAAATGTGAGAGGTGAAAGGCTTTCATCTTCTACGATGTGTCTGCCTGCCCACTCCCCCCACACCAGTTATTTATATTGTATTGACCAAACCTATGGCCTGTCATAGGTATAAGAGAGATGGGAAAATAGTTTTTTACTTTTCTTTCATGTAACAAGCGTGACAAAGAGAAGAGGTCTTTGAATTGCTTCATTCAATTAATCTTTCTAAATAGTCTTTGCTAAGTGTCCTTACTGAATATGAACCAATATTTTTCAGAGCACATTTAATCTAAATCTGTTCACATAGATAATTCCTCCTTTGAGGCACAGATTATATTTTATAAAGTGTTGAGATTATTTATTTGATAAATCAAATTCCAAAACCCATACGAGCAGATAATGTGTTACAAACTTTAGTGCTTTTATAATGCAGTCTCTTTGTAACCTTTTGAATAATTTTGTAATTTTTTTTTGATTTTTTATTGTTGGTTGTTCAAAACATTACAAATTTCTTGACATATCATATTCCACACTTTGATTCAAGTGGGTTATGAACTCCCACCTTCACCCCATACACAGATTGCAGAATCACAGTGAGACTAGCAGAATACAGTAGATGTAGATGTTGAAAAATGGTAATTTTCATACCACAGTAACATTAGACAAGCTTTTTAAAGAATTTGATTGAAGGAAGAAGAAAACAATAAAATATTGAATGTGAGATAAAACTGTATACTTCATAAAACAGGTAATGCCTTTGTTTGGGAGTAAATGAGGAGAAAAATAATGTGGCCCAGCAGAGATAATCCAATGTAGTAAAACAAAGGACAGTCAGGCAGCCTGGGCTTCAGTTCCTTTCCACATGTACAATCAGCTGCACTTTCTACCTTCTCTCTTTGAGCCTCAGTTTCTCCATCTTTTCATATAAATAGTACTTGTGCTAATTTCATACTGTCCTTTGTCCCCCCCCTAGAAAAATACTTAAAACATGGTAAGGGTTATTAATTATTAATTTCCTTTACAGAATGGATAAAGGTAAATGTAGTGACTACTTTCAAAAGCAAGGTATATGTTAGTGTCTGTGGCCTACTCTCAACTTACCTTTTATGTGAAAGACACCCATACTTTATCAATAGACCAGATGCCAAGCTTAGAATGGCACAGTGGTGTTATTATATTGAAAGTGACTACCAGAAAAAGAAAAAAAGAAAAACTCTATCCATTTTCTAATTGGATATATTTATTAATTCCTTATACATGTAGTAAAATTTGTAGAAGTTATTGAATCTTAGAAAAAAAAAAGATTGTATTTTCAGAATCCAGAGTGTGTATGTGTTTGTTTATAATTTTTTATATTTTTTCTCCACACTAGGATTTTAAGAGTGGACTTGGTATTACTGTAATTCCTATGAATGTAGCGAATGTAAAGCAAGTGGACCGAACTGTGAAACAGTCTTTTGAAATAATTACCCCCTATAGGAGTTTCAGGTAAGGTGTCTTTAAATATTTTTTATTTTTATACTACTACAAGAAAGTTTGGGTGATACATCTTTATAATGCTAGTGGTGATTTCATCTCTTATCGAATATTTAAAATTGTTTTCTAACCTTTCCATATTGCCTGACTTACTAGCCAGCCTACAGTAAACATTTTTTAAAAGTGACCTGAATAATCAGGCAACTTGAAAAGATACTTATTTCATAAAATTTGCATTGTTGGGCTGGGGATGTGGCTCAAGCGGTAGCGCGCTCGCCTGGCATGCGTGCGGCCCGGGTTCGATCCTCAGCACCACATATAAACAAAGATGTTGTGTCTGCCGAAAAAAAATGAAAAATAAATATTAAAAATTCTCTCTCTCTCTTTTTCTCTTTAAAAAAATGCATTGTTTCTTTTAATACCTCTTTTTTTCTTGGTAGTAGTGGTGAGTATGTTAAATTTTATCAATAAATATTTCACAAATTTCTTCAGATTTTGGATGGAAAAAACCAAAAGTGCGTATTACATTGCTTTAAATTGTATTGCTTACCTTCCTTTTGCCTATCAGACACCTCTTTGAAGATTGATCCCTTCACAGTTGCTCCATGCACTTTTGTCCAGGGAGAGCTCAAGAGGATACTGATTTTAATGGATCACTTCCACTTATTGATCCAAATAATTTAGCATTTTGATATATATTTATTATATTGTGATAGTCTTGTAATTGCATTATGACAATTAATTTAAATTACTTAATGAGTTTTAATAATATATAAAGACTCCATAGATTTAGTAAATGTTGTAGACTGAAGTCAGTATCTTTGAGTTCAACTACATTGATTCATTTGTCTCAAATAATCAACATACTCCAGGGTAATGTGCCGATCAGAAGTAATTGTTCTCTGCTTTTGAAGGACTAAGAATCACTTGACAGTTTCAAAGATGCTACTAACTCTGTTATGCACTTGTCTGTCAGAATTTGACCACTATCTCAACATTGGAGAAAGAAATGATTAAATAAAGAACAGCAAGCTAGGGTTGGTACCCATAGCTCAATGATAGAGCACTTGCCTATTGTGTGAGAAACCCTGGGTTTTGTCATCTCTTGACCTTAGCCAAAAGATCAAATAGTGATCTGGGTTTGATACCCCTCCCCACCATAATTCCAGATTCTAGCCTCAAATGAAAATGTAGATACTGGCTATGACCAGTATCTAGTAGAACTTGTAAGCTAGAAATTTTGTTAATTGTTATGATTGAATCATGGAGTGCTTCAGAAAATATAGCCATGTAGGCCACTGATTATTTTTATAGATTATTTAGAATATGTTAATCATCTATTATTTTCATTGTAATTCAAAGCATTTTAATTTTGAGAGCAAAATTTTAATGTGATGAATTATTTTGTTGGTCATTAGTTGTATATGTAGCACATTCCTTGGCACACTGAAGGGAATCAGTAAATCTTTTTTGAAGGATTGAACTACTATTTAATGTTTTATTCCTCAGTCAGAGGCATAATAAATACCAAGAACCAGAAAAAGTCAGAACATGACTAAAAATGAGTTAGAAATTCGTTAGAATAATACCACTTAAAACTTTCCTGGTTTCTCAATCTCTTTAAGCCATCTGGATATTCTTCTAATTTTAAAAAAATCTATTTTTTAAATATGAAAAAAATCATAATTTCTGGCGGGTGTTTTTGATAATTTTAGCTCTGAACTGTCATGGCATACTTGCTTGGTAAAATATTCCAGTAGTCCTGAAACTTGGCCAATTTCTCATTGATTATTATATAATCATGGTTTAGGAAATGTGGCCTCTCATTTAAGCTTTTGACCATCACAAAGTAATTTTTTATATTATGGTGAGAAAAATGTGTATGTTAGTTTTGTTTTAAGATATGTAAACAAAGTCATAAACAACATGGAAAATTAAAAAGTAAGAAGCTGATTTGTTAAGTTAGATGATTTTTAACAGAAAAGACAATCCAGAACTGCCTGGCGGGCATAATTTTAAGCTGCTGTTTAATTTGTGAGTGAAATGAATATGCAAACTGAGCATACTGCTCCATTGGCCTTTACGAGGGAGATGGATAATGCCGAAATGTTGATTGTTTCAGCTTTACAGCCGAGTCCGAAAAAGAGAAACAAGACTGGATTGAAGCTGTGCAGCAGTCGATAGCGGAAACGCTCTCTGATTATGAAGTAGCAGAGAAGATTTGGTTCAATGAATCCAACAGGAGCTGTGCAGATTGCAAAGCCCCAGACCCTGACTGGGCGTCCATCAACCTGTGTGTTGTCATCTGTAAGAAGTGTGCAGGTAATAAGTGACAAATCACGCTCATCACTGCTCTGTGGCAGATTGGCACTGACTGCTGTGTAATGTGTAATGTGTTCTAGCTAATGGTGGTGAAAAAAACAGAGAAAGCTTATTGAGTTTAAGTCCAATTCAGAAATATAGAATTTTAACTTTTCTAATGCATGACTCAGATGTAGAAAATTGATTTTTAAGCATGTACTCCTATTTTGTGTCTCCTGGTCCATGTATAGATTTTTAAAAACACAATGTTGAAATTTTTAGATTTTTAGAACATACCCAGAGCAAACTTGCATCTTTGCATGGAAGATTGTTCCTTTTTTTTCCATATTTTATAAGACATTTTTCACATCGAGGTTGTTCTATGCTTTAAGCTTTGTGTGCTGAATCTAGTATCTGTTAAAATGGGATATTATGTAGAATTTTATGTATAACAGTATAGATACATATGGCATCTCAGTGTATTTGGGAGCTCAGTTAGGGAAGTGAGCAGAGAGAAATGGACCCCAATGTGTCTTAGAGAAACTAGCCATAGTCCAATCTTCACTGCAGTTTTCTGGGACTGTGTCCCCCTACTGTCCACTTTACAGACGCAATTCACCAAGCATATACAGTACCATGCTGGTGTGGGGAATCAAAAGGATTTTATAGAAGTCCTGACATTTCCTCCAAGAATGTGTGAATAATAACTGTAAAGAGTACAGTAAGTGCAGGACTAGACCTGAGCGCAGGTTCAATGACAGAATCCAGGAGAGCAGTCCTGACTTACCTGGAGCAGGGACAGTGAGCAGGGAAAGCCACATCAGTTGCCTAGAGTGTTTGTTCTTTTCTAGAGCTCTATTCTAGTCCCTTTCTCATCATACCAAGATAACAACTTTCCTCACCAGTTAATTAGCAGCCTGAATTGCAGCACTGAAAAACATCTAATCAGCCCTGTGCTGTACTTTTCTCATCCTTTTCTCCTCTCCAGTCTCATTAGAAGAGATGGCGTTGTGTTCTCCCACACTGCTCTGCTCACACTACCTTTCTTTCCTCCCTCATTAGGATCTTCAGCTCTTCCTGATTCAATCTCTTGAATATTTAGCCATGGTTTCTTCTGCTCTATTATGGAAACGTGCATAAGTCTGACCAGGTTTTATGAAAACTCTCAGTCTGTTCCTGTGTGTTCCATTCTGTGTCTTTTCTTTCCAAAGATGAGGTACTTTCCAGATCACATGGTAACCTGCACACGTTTTCTTTATTCTTTTAATTTCTTTGCTTTCCTTCAGCATCCTATAATTCACCTTTATTTCCTCTTTATTCCAATAAATGTGTTTTGGCCACATATTCCAATGTATTTTACTTCTCAGTTTCTGTGTTGCCCCACTAACTTCATTGTCTTCTCTGCAGTATTCCAGACCTTTGCCCAACATGCTTTTCTGATCTCCATCCTCCCCCAGCCTCCACAGTACCTTCTATCTCAGCGTGTGAGTACCGCCTGCTGGTCATCCTTTCTCAGGCTGCTTTTCCTCTTCACACCCCTGTAGTATGTTTATTCTCTTTGGTTACATCCTCAATTCTCTTTCACTTGGGAGTTCCCACGTGATTTTTTTTTTTGTGGGGGGGGGTGGATTCATCACTCACCTATAGGCAGATGATTCTCATTCTGTTGGACACCAAACTCATTTACCTAAGTGAATCTCTACTTAGATTTGCCAAAAACACCTCAGCAACAGCGCAACAAAATTGGAGCCCATATTACTGCTCCAGCCCCTTGCCTAAAGCTGCACATATTCATAAATTGCCTGTATGGGTGTGAAGCAGTACTGTCTGCCCTGCACTCAAACCTAAGAGGCCCTCTTGACTCTTCTGCTTTTCTTAAAGCTCACTGTGGCCCACCAGTTTTATCTTCATGGTATCTCTAAATCTGTCCTGTCCATTTTGCTTTTCTTCCTGCTGCCTCAATTTAGATCTTATCCTTTCTTGGCTCAGCTTTTCTAGCAGTCCCTTTTAACTCTGCATTTTCTTTTTTTTCAGTACTGCCTTTAGGTAGTTCTTAAAAATGCAAACCAATGCAGATATCTATCTATCCTGGGAGTTCTAGGGCTTTGTGCTCTGAAAAGATTTCACCTTCAAGAAAGGAGGAAAAGAACCTCTCTCTTAACAAGAGAGAGGAATGAACTTTTACTACTCATAAGGAAAAGGGTCCTTAAGATCAAGCTCAAGGTCATGTAACTTTTTTCGTTTTCAGCTTAGCATCTGATATCTACTTGGACACTAGTTAGACTATAAAGCCTAATTGAATTAACGATAATAGAATGCTGGGCTCTTACACTCTTCCAGATGTAATCGTAGAATGAAGAATCCATATTTCTAAATATTTTATTATTAGAGATGTAGCTTTTAAAAACATTATTAGGAATAATATCTATATTCACATGTATAGGATTCAAACAGCCTCATTTAAACAGGTCTTCAGTGATTTCTAGCTAATTACCAAGTGTGTGTATGTGTGCGTGTGCGTGCGTGCGTGCATGTGTGTGTGTGTGTATACACACAGAGAAACACATATACATGCATGCATACATATTCTTTTAATAGTATAGTTTTATACTAATACGGTCAGTGATGAAGATGATTGACGGTTATCTTTGTTTTGTCATCTTCATTGTGTTTGTTTATGATCTGTGTATAAGTACTACAACTACTCTTAGTGCTGTTGGCATATAAGAAAGTAAGTGCTGGTTGGTTTTGTTACGTACACACACACTTAGGTGTGGATACTTATACTCATTTTGGGGAAAACAAGAAAAAATAAAATCTTGTGCAAACTAAAGTAGAAATTGAATTGTTGTTGACTCCAGGACAACATAGATCTTTGGGACCAAAAGACTCCAAGGTTAGAAGTCTGAAAATGGATGCCAGCATTTGGAGCAATGAGCTCATTGAGGTAAGTCCTGCATAAGTGGTGGTGAGCAGAGACTGGGGAAGACATAGATAGGCAATGCCTGGTGTGAATTTCTTTACAGCCTCTTTGATGAAGTTCTTTTTTTTTTTTTTTTTTTTAATTTTTTTATTGTGGGTTGTTCAAAACATTACAAATTTCTTGACATATCATATTCGACACTTTGATTCAAGTGGGTTATGAACTCCCACCTTCACCCCATACACAGATTGCAGAATCACATCAGTTACACATCCATTGATTTACAAATTGCCATCCTAGTGTCTGTTGTGCTCCTCTGCCTTTCCCATCCTCCCCCCTCCCCCTCCTTTTTCCTTTTTTTTTTTTTTTTCTCTTCTTCTCCCTC
>NW_026000108.1:27863773-27923461 GCF_001458135.2 Marmota marmota marmota | reverse complement strand
CTCCCCTCTGGCTCAACGACAAATTGAGGAGACTCGGGTGACTGTGCCTCACCCCCCCTACCAGGAGACCAACTGTTTATGTCACCGCTGGAATAGATGAAGTTCTCTCCTCCGCCGCTTTCTGCTGACATCAGATCTCTGCCATGTTGGTATCCTATGCGAATGGCAGCATTTCGTTCCCCTTGCCTGGCAAACAAAGCAACGGGTGAGTCCTGACCGGCCCTCAGCAGGACCCGGACCGAGGCCCAGTGTCCGCGGCCCTGGGCCAGGGCGGTTCCGGGACGGTTCCGGGAGCCGTAACTCGGCCGCCCCGCGCTCGGTGTTCGCTCCGATAAGCTCAGGTTCTAAGAAGCACCCAGGCGCTGAACCCTAGCAATCTGTCTGCAAGCCGCAGGCGAATTGCAGCCTGAAATTACCTGATCTATGGCTGAATGAGCTGCGGTCAATCGAAAACAGGGAAGGTGACGTCAGTTTACCAACATGGTGGCTGCTGGCCTCCTCTGTGGTCTGACCGGTGTGGAGAACCGAGATGGACCGCTTCCTTCCCCCGTCTCGAACCCAGAATTCAGCCCTGAGTACGGTGCTTGCGCGGCTGGCAGAAACTGCAGCGCTGTAACCCTGCGTCTCTATCCCAGCGTGCGCTGCATACTCTAGCCGCGGGGCGATTTGCTGAATAAGCAGTGTTACCCTCCGTGCGACAAACCTCTCACGTTTGAGTCCCCGTAGCCGATCCTCGTGCGATGGAAATCCTTCCTCCAGGTTCCGGAGCACCCCACTATTGCTGGAAATTCCTAACAAGATATCCTTTAGCCGTCCTGACTTGTCATACTCCCACACAGTGAAGCAGCACACGGGGGCAATGCACTCCCCTCGCCGCCATCTTCCTCTGAAGTTCTTGCTTTATAAAAATGGCTTATGCTTATAGTCTGTTTGAGAGTTGTAAGACTTTCAGAAATCTTCCTAAATGAGATAGTTATTTTAAAATAAAAAGTAGGAAGAGCTTTAATGGCAGTGAAAGGGAGAAATCTCTCTTTTATATCAGCATGGTGAAATATGAAAAAAGTGAATAAAGACATTTGGCAAAATGTCCTCACCTTGGCCGGGCTCTGCCACTGACTGTGGTGCAATCTAACCTGCTGTCCCTTCTCTCCACTTTCTGCTCCTCCTCCACAACTGCTCACAAAGGATGGCATTAGCCCACCTGCTCTGTCCTAGTGTGAGTTTCAAAGAATAAAATGACTTTTGCAGCAGTTTGTGCTGCCTGCAGTTTCTTTTCAAGCTGACATTTTTGCCATTATTCAGAGCAGCAAGGCAGGGTTTAAAAATAGAGTATCTGCTTTCACACTTCATCTTCTTGAAAGAGTTGAGTCTTGCGTGTGTTCCCTTGTATTTCATACTAAATCGTGCTTTAATTTATAATCTGAGTCCAATTTTTTTGCAGATTCAAATACATTTTATGAACTGATATGTTTTATTTATTTATTTTTTGACTTAAGCTTTTTATCATCATTGGAAACAAAAGAGCAAATGACTTTTGGGCTGGTAACCTTCAAAAGGATGAAGAATTGCACATGGACTCGCCAGTGGAAAAGAGAAAAAACTTTATTACTCAAAAATACAAAGAAGGGAAATTCAGAAAGACTCTCTTGGCATCTCTAACCAAAGAAGAATTAAATAAGGTATTCAGTAAATCCTAACAATGGATATGGTGTTCATTGCTTTTTTGAACATAGGACAAGTTTCTTGATTAAAAAAAAAAAAAAAATTGTACTACTTGATGCAATTATGGTTTTATTTACGTTTATTTTGTGAGAATATTTCTCCACTGTTTTACTTGAAGATTCGGTACCAAGAGGGGAGGGACATTTCTTCCATGACTGTTTCCACTTAACTCAAATCTTCCCCAGAATCTTTAAACTTTGACAGCTCTTTCTGTTTTTCAGACAGAGATTACGACATACTTTTATGCTGGGGGTACTAGGTTTTGAACCCAGACCACTGTACCATGGAGCTATATTTTTAGCCCATTTTATTTTTTATTTTGAGACAGGATCTCACTTAGTAGCTGTGACTGGCCTTGAACTTTTGATCCTCATGCCTCAGTTTCCCGGGTTGCTGGGTTTAAGGATGTTTACCTCTGTGCCTAGCTGTGCTATACTTTTTATCTTGCTATTGTATCACTGATCACTCCACTTTTTTAAATATTTATTTTTTAGTTGTAGTTGGACACAATATCTTTATTTATTTATTTTTATGTGGTGCTGAGGATCAAACCCAGGGCCTCGAATTTGCTAGGTGAGCGCACTACTGCTGAGCCACAACCCCAGTCCCCATCACTCAACTTTTTATTTCCAGCTCTGATTTGCTCAGTGCCATTGATTTGGAGTCTTGTTTACTGTGGCCTAGGGATTCTGTATCCTTTCATGCTGATTTCATGCTACTCATTTGGTCTTTTGGTGAAAATATTAAGGCAGAGGGCTTTGTTAAGTAGCTCCCACCCCTTCTTAGGTTTTAAATTGCTGCTTCATCTCTTATGTGTTAGGAGACTTTTCTGTGTATAGGCATTTACAGGATATACCTATACCTTTATATACCTGTTTTCATAAGTGTTCAGATGATCATTCCATGGTATTCACTTTTCTACTGTTTTTAATGGTAATGCTTGTTGGGTAAGGATCTTAGGGGTAAGTATCATATGCTATACATTTACAAAATAAAGACCATTGTCCACATATAAAAGGTTAGCTATACAATTGACTTATGCTATTATTCTATTGATTCAATATTGCAAAAGCAAGTTGTTTTTTGTGTATCTTTGGTATTAGTAAAGTGAGTTCATGAACTAATTTTAAAATAAGAGCTCATAAAGAATGAAAGATTTTCCCAGGGTGGTGGTGCACACTACCACCCTGCATACCACTCAGGAGGCTGAAGCAGGAGGATAGCAAGGTTGAGACCAATCTTAGCAATTTAGTGAGGCCCTAAGGACTTAGTGAGACCCTTTCTCAATATAAAACATTAAGAAAGGGTTTGGGGGGGAATAAAAGATCTGGGGAGTGCTGGAGTTGTAGCCTAGCACATGTGAGGCACTGGGTTCGATCCTGAGCACCACATAAAAAATGAACAAATAAAATAAAGGTATTGTGTCCATTTATAACTAAAAATGTTTAAAAAGGGGCCGGGTGGGGGCTGGGAGTACAGCTCAGTGGTTAAGTGACCCTGAGTTCAATCCCTGGNTGTGAGGCACTGGGTTCGATCCTGAGCACCTCTTAAAAAAATGAACAAATAAAAATAAAGGTATTGTGTCCCATTTATAAACTAAAAAATGTTTAAAAAGGGGCCGGGTGGGGGCTGGGAGTACAGCTCAGTGGTAAGCTGACCCTGAGCTTCGAATCCCAATGGTACCATAAAAAAAAAAAAAAAAAAGCGAGTAATGAAAGATTCAACATGGATTCCTGAGGTGGGCCCAAACCTGGGAGATTGGACAAGAGGTTTGGAACTGAATAGTTAGATGTAGGTTTTTATGAATATTTGATATTGCTTTGCATAGTGTCTTTATGGGTGCTAATTGGACTATTGCAATAACTGAACATTACACTGGACATTCATGCAATAATAAGGCATCATAAACCTAGTATTGTATTTAATCTAATTCTGTATGCCAGAGTTCTACAACATAAAGTGTAAATTGTGAGTTTTGTAAGGTAATTGGTGAGTTTGGAGAACAAAGACTTTCCTTCCCCCCATTCTTTTCTCTACTTAAATGGTAATGTGAATCTTATCAGTGATAATTGACATACTCAAGTGAGAAGTTGCCATGAATTAACACACTAGTATTGGTTTTGAGTGAGGGCTAGCAACTATATTCCTCTTAAATATTTTTAGGGAAGTTTACCTATTGGAACTTACCTCTACAATGGATTCTTAATGAGTGCCATTTTAGTGTGAGTGAATAATTTTAAAACAATTACGTTATTGGTTATTTATTGTGCACTTGCAAATTGGTGAGTACTCTGGTGCTGGGGATATGTTTGTGTCAACAAATAGATGTGCTGTTTTTATTTATGGCAATGGCAGTCAAATAGGGGAAAGTGTCCATAAACAGCTAGATTCTAATAAATACACAATAAATACACAGTGTGCTCTGAAGGGAAAGACTGGCAGGAAGAGAGGAAATGTGACTAAGTGGAGGAGGCATAGAGGCTGTCAGAGGAGAAAGGGTGATAGCCATTGTTTCTTTCCTGTGCCTTTTTGCAGGAAAGAAGAAAGTAAGACCCAGAGAGACAGGCCTTGCTCAAGGACACCTAGCAAATTAGTACAAAATTGAGTGTAAGAGTGCAGGCTTTCTGATCCTAATGGGAGGGGAGTTCTAGAGGTCAACTAGACCAGGTTTGAAAAGATAAGTACTTTTTGAATAGTCAACCCTTTGGGCCAGCAACTGTGAATGCGTCTAGAACTTCTTTTCTGTGCACCTACCCTTCTCACGGAGCAGCCGCTGCAACATTGTTCTGAGCTCACATCATGGAGGGCAGATCCACAAGTGATCCCTCCAGATGAGCCCATAAGGGAGGAGGTGAAGCTGTGGTTTGAAGCTGCACATTCAGGTGGAATCAGGGTGCCACAGTATGAATATTTGACTGCATGTTATAACATGCACCAATAATGTTTTATTGCCTCTTGGTTACTGTTTACTGTTCTTCCTCCTCCTATCCCTTGCCCTCCTGCAAAAAGATACTGAATTTGCTTTGCCCTTATCTTTCAAATTCCCAAAGCACAATAATAGTTTAAATATTCTACAGCTTCTAATTAGGCTAGGAAAAATATATTAATAACATTCATATGGTGGAACATTTAGTGGCTACTTCATTATTACATTTGAAAGGTTTTGAATTTTCTTATTGTCAACCACAATAGAATAGGTAAGCATAAAAATGTCTTCCAAAGCAGCTATGATGGATGGGAAGATTTGGAAGGAGAAAATCACAGCAACAAAGGAGCGAACTGAGATGCAGAGGTCTTAGGTTGTAATTTAAATCCATACAACGCAGGCATTTTGTGCCTATTGCCTAATTCAGAGCTTAGTTATTATTAGCTGCCTCAGGGAACACTGAATAAAAACTTCATCTCATAAATGAATAGTGAGACTTTCATTCATTGTAATAAGTAGCATCATATTTACTTCCCTTAAAAGGTATATTTTCTTTTCATGGCTAGGCTCTGTGTGCTGCTGTGGTGAAACCAGACGTGCTGGAAACGATGGCTTTACTGTTCAGTGGAGCTGATGTCATGTGTGCGACTGGAGACCCCGTACATAGCACCCCCTATCTCCTGGCCAAGAAGGCTGGGCAGAGTCTGCAAATGGAATTTCTCTATCATAACAAATTCTCAGGTTTGTCCCTTACCCTAAATTAACCCACTTTCTTCTGATGCATCCCTTAAAGGATGAAAGCACAAATCTCGTTATTTCTCAACTTAAAAAATAAAAAAATCAGAAGGAAGAAAATTATAATTACCAAAATATTCTGTTATACCATTTCAAGCAAAAGTTGAGGAAATGTATTTTTTTTAATCTCATAAATGTGAGATGAAAATAGTTAATCCCACATAATCATTTTCACCAAAATTAAATCCGATTTTTCATATATGAATAACAAGTATGACTTAAGTGCTTATTTGCAAATTTTATGCAAAGTAAAATAAATTGCTCTGCATTTATTCAGGGGTAAATTTGAAGTCATTTTTCTTCTAGCTCAAAACTCATCTAAATATTCATAAACAAAGGGAAGTTGTTTGCATTTTGGATTTCCAAGGTATTGTTTCTTTAATTTTTCTAGATTTCCCTCAACATGACATTCATTCCGAGGGTGGGTTAAATCAAGATGCCACCCAGTCCGTGTTCCTCTGTGACTTCTTGTATCAGGCTCCTGCTGCTGCTTCTAAAGTCTCTTCAGAGAAAAAACTGCTTGAAGGTATCTTTTCTGCTCCTCTTAGATTTTGTTACTGGATAAAACTTTATTCTATTATCAAAACAGTTAGGTTTAAATTTTGATTTTTTCCCCTTAAGATGTTAGATTTCATCTTACAGTAGAGATTTTTAAGGATTTATAAATGCTTCCAGGCACAGATATTATTTCATGTATTGCAACAGGGACTTACCACTGGTTTGGAATGCAGAGTGAATTCTCAACAGAATTCACTGGTTTCTACCTTATGAGCCATCGAAATCTGTTTCTGATACTCAAACCTTGCCCTTAGGGATACCCAATTTGTGAGGTAATATAGATAACTTGCCAGTTCTTCCTATGTGTTTGCATTTTTCATTATGGTTTGAATCTCTCTTATCTGAAATACTTGGGACCAAAAGTGTTTTGGATTAGATTCCAGACTTTTTTGGATTTTGGAATAGATCATATCTATAATGAAATATCTGGGCATGGGCTCTAAGTCTAAACACCAAGCCTAAAGGTAGTTTTATACAATTTATTCAATAATTTTGAGCATGAAACAAAGTTTCATGGAATGGAATTTTCTACTTGAAGCATCATCTCATGCTCAAAAGGTTTTGGACTTTGGATCTTCAGGATAGGCATGCTCAGGTTGGCATACATTCAGTCAGAGTACTGACTGACAGAAGTAGTTAAATTTGTTGTGATTAGAAATATGAGTACGTTTAAGTAAAATAAAACCTAAGCATAGTTTCCAAGAAATTATTGGAATCAATGTGATTTAAAATCATATTCTCAGTTTGGGGAATTTGATGAGCAGAGTCACTGGGCATTCGTTTCTTTACCCAGCAACTTTATCCAGGAATATGCTAGACATTGTGAATATAAAGATGACTAAGACACTGGCCTCATGCTGATGCTACGTACATTGGAACTAATTTGAGAAATAGAGTCATAAAAATATGACAACTGTCTTCCTGGAACAAAGAAAGTGCAAGAAGATTAGGCTAAATAGGCCAATTGAAGGTGGGCTTTGATTGGTTCAGCATCCTAACCATCCCTAGATGGTGCAGTTCAGCTGTTACTCAATTCAAGGAACAACAGGATGAGAAACTCACTTTACAGTGTTAATCCTGATACTTGTGCATTTGAAGTTACTACTGCAGTATAAATTCTTTACCGGTTGAGTATTCCCTTTTGGAAATACTTGGGACTGGAAGTGTTTTAGATTTCAGATTTCAGAGTTTCTCAAACTTGGGAATATTTGCATTGACTTTCCTGGTTAAGCATCCTTAATCCTAATCTTCACAGTCAGAAATGCTCCAGAATTCTAAACTTTTTGAGTGTTGCATAAGTGCCCAAAATGCTTCATATTTTGGAACACTTTTGCATTTCTGATTTCTACTTTAGGTATGCTTAATTTTATTAAAAAAAATAAAATTGGAAGTCATATCCAAAGCAGATTATATTAGGATTATCTGTACTCAGATTTTTCTGAAGACAGTATGTGAGCATGTATGGTATCTAAGGCACTGTTGTAGGCACTTTGCATTCATTACAGGTCATCCTCATAGAAAGTCTGGGAAATGGTTGATGTTATGCCAGTCTTCACATGAAAAACCAAGGAGCTCAGCATGAAGCAGAATTATACACCTGAGTGTGTCATAATTATTATTGTAACATTTTAGCCTAATCACACACAGTGTGACAGCTAGGGGGTAGTCAGATGGAAGAGCATTTTTATCAATTGAATTTAGATGTTTTGGGTTCTTTCAGCAATTGATTTTTTTATTGTTTTCCCTTACTCAGCCTAATTGATAATACGTGACAAATTTTACAGAGCCTTTAAAAATCTTCTATTGTTCCTGTCAGTATTTCATCATTAAGTAGTCCAGAACCACCCAGAAAGGTTAAAAGTACTTGGATAACTTGTAGACGTGACTATAACAATTGTTAAAAGAATTGAATATGGCAAATAATATACTTGTCAATAAATTCACATTTCCAGAATGTTTCTTCTAAGTACCAGGGGATCTTAGACTCATTCTTCAAATCACTTTATTTATATAAAGATCAAAAAGGGGATTTGAAATACAGTATTTTTTCTTAAAGCTTTGTAACCTATCATAAGCATATAGTATATGCATTATACATGCCAAAGTATATTTATAAGCTTATCAGTTTGTTTTAATATTTTCTCGAAACTTTTTTAATTGACTTGAGTACTACATTTATGTTTTAAACAGTTGTAACTAAACTTTCATTTTTTATAAATTAACTATTGACTTTTTCGTTAAAGTTTATTTCAAAAAAATGGGAAACGGTATATTCTCTGTACAGTTGGCCCTCGGTGTCTCTGGGGGATTTGTTCCAGAACCTTCATGAATGCTAGGACTGTTCAAACCCCGTATATAAAGAGGCAGAGTATTTGTATATAATTTATTTACCTCTTCCCATATATTTTAAATCATCTCTAGATTATTTATAATATGTAATACATGGAAGTGGTATGTAAATAAATATTTTATAGTTTAGGGAATAATGGCAAGGAAAATAGTCTGTACATGTTCAGTAAGATACAATGATCTTTTTTAATATTTTTGGTCCATAGTTTGTTGAATACGTGGATCTTGCAAACACGTATATTGATGGCGGACTATTGTGTAATTTAGTTAGAGATATTTTCCTATTTGGAACATTTTTTTCTAAATGTAATATGAAAATAAGCTCTTATATTTTAGCTATGTAACAGGTCAGAAGTGGGTTTACTTGAAAGTAATTTCCTGGCAAGGTATTCTTGGATTCTCTTCTTCGATCCAATTTATCAGCCAGTTCTATATTTTCAAACTCAAAATAGAACCTCCGTTGACATCACTGAAGCTCATCACCATCCTGTCCTGCCTACACTACAGTGCCCTCCATTGTGTCTCCCTCTGTCTGCCCTAGATTTCTTCCAAACCTTTCCTTGAGAAGCAGATTAGTATCTCCCACAATGGACATTGGATACTGTAATTCAGTTGCCCAAGGACATTCATTAGTTTCCCATGTCAGACTGTAACCTTGTTCCTTGCTATGACCTGGAAGACCTTGTCGTACCCATTTTCTCCGTCTTCTGGCATGCAGCTCTGTGCTCCTATGCCTGGCCGTGCTCATTTCCTTTCTGTTCCTTACGGCTGCATCCATTCCTGCCCCAGCTGCCCCTTTACAAATTTCATTTGTTCTGCAAAAACGCCACTTCCCCATGTGGCTCCTCGCCTTTCAAGGATCAACTCATTGCCACCTATGTAGTGAGGTCCCTTATTACCCCCCTGAAGTGTCCTTCCATTGCCAGCCCTTGTCTTTCATGGGTGCCACACATTTCCTCCATGGCTCTTATCACAGGAAGATAACCCTGTCTTCAGCTCTTTATGGTGAAACCTTGGCGAGGCATTGGTGTTTCCTGGCTTGCTCAGAATTAGCGATGTTCTAAAACAAGGCTGACACATAGGAATAGCCATGTGATAAATATTTGTTGAATGAATGACCATTTCTTTAGCAAATCACTAGCTGTGTAAAAGGGCAAGTCATATGTTAATATTTTGTTTTCGATAGTACCTGTGGTTTCACAGGGGTATTTCAGTTACCTGAAGACTATTATGGTCCAACAATGTTGAATAGAAAAATCCCAGAAAGAAACACTACATGTTTTCAGTTTTTATTTTAGCATATAATTGTAATGGCTCTATTTTATTGCTAGTCATTATTAATTTCTTACAGTACTAATTTATAACTTTGACTTTATCATAGTATGTATTTGTAGAAAAAGACATATACATAGACTTCAGTGCTAGCTGCAGTTTCAGGCAGCCACTGAGAGTCTTGGATTGTATCTCCACTTCCCATGGATAAGGGGCAACAGCTGAATAAAAAGATACACATTTGGTTCAGAAAGATCTTAAAAGTGAAGAAGAAAAAGTTGAACTATCAAGAAATATGAGAGTTTTGAGTTTGGTTTTTTTTGCCTCTCAAGATTCTGCAGTAATATCACTGCTATTGAACACCAGCTTTATGGAAAAAATGAGTTATTTGGAAAGATTTAGAGATTAAAGTGTGGTTGTCACCCTTGCCTCTGAAAGGCAAGCACCTGGACGACGCCACTCCATCAGTACTTGTCAAAACAGCCGTAAAGCAAAATGATTAGAAATGAAGACAAAAGTCTGGAATAAAACGCATGCGGTCCTTCAGGAACTACAGAGGCTTCAGATTGTCAGTTCAGGTTTTCAGGATTTGGAGTTCTAGCTCCTGGGTATGAAGACAAATCTGTATTTCTTCCTTCTTTGTTTGGTGTTCATGAAAAGAAAGATTGATAGCTCTTGTTAAACCGATGTACAAAGCTGAAATAACAGAATCCTGGATTTGTTTTCCATGTTTTTCCTCCCAACCATGTATTGCCCCCTACCTTGGTAACTTGCCTTGACTTGTTTACAAATTGCTTACTTTTAAAAACAAAATGGTTGGTGTTTCTACAAATACAAATAATTTTCATACCATGTGGGAAACATTGAATACAGGATCCTGCATCCAGAATGACCTTAGTGAAGTGCAAAATAGTTGCTGCGGCTGCTGCTGCTTTGCCTAACCCTCCTTGTTCCATGGCTTCTCATCTTTCTTAAGTCCTTATGTTTTTCATCGTCACCATGTCATCTCCTTCTGCAGTTTGGACTTCCTACAGGTCATTCAGTTAGTACTGAACATATATTCTGTCTCATGTTCCTCCTCATTCCTCGCTTCTTCTTCCCCCGAAATGGATAGAATGTGAAGATGTGATTTCTAGCAGGTAAAGCACTCTGTACTTAAGGAGTCTTATGTGGTGCACTTCTTGTTGTCATGGCCAGGTTCTAACCCATAAGATAATTATTGACAAGTTCTTAATCTAAATTTTTTTTGTGTGTGTTTAATATTAATAAGGTTTATTTTATGAACAAATGAATACACATGTATTTTCATTTGAAATGATAATATAATAGTATTCTTATTTTAGTCAACATTGGTTAGTAAAGTTCAGTATGAAATGTAGACTCTGCTATTCTCAGCCACTATAATTACAAACAGTTCCTCAAGTAGGGAATATAAAGATTTTTTAAAAATTGTGATAAAAAAATAAAGTGATTGGTGTGGTTTAACAGAAACTGTATTTTAGCCTGTTTATATGTAATTTAAAGATTAACATTGAGGAGTTTTGAAGATATTTTATTCTATGAACAACGTAGGCCATATGGTTTAAAAATGATTTTCCAAGGCCAAAACATATTTATTTAAATGAAAAGGATTCCTATTGTGTGTTTTTAATTTCAGTGGATTCTGCATACCAACATTTTAGGAAATTTTTCATTAGGAAACAACTTCATGGTTTTGTAAAATAACAATTTTGCCCTACCTACCTCAGATTTATTGTGCACATCTGTTTTAGAAGGCATGGCTTCTTCTCTACCTTACTACATTTTAAAAATAGACATGTATGGTTCAAACCATATAACAGGCACAGGGAGGCATTTGGGGCAGTGGTTAAGATTGTAGCTTCCAGGACCCAGCTGCTTGGGTTCTGCCCTGGCTCTGAAGCTAGGTATTCATGTGACCTTGGGAAAGCAGATTAACTCTTTTAGATGCCTGTGGAAAGGGTAATAATAACAGGAGGGACTTAATAAAGTTGTTTTGCAGCTGCAGTGAGTCAGTGTGTGCTGAATGAGTAGAACAGTGCGGGGCACATGGATGTGTTGGGGATGATGATAATACGAGATGGAGAAGGAGTAAGGAAGGCCTATATGTAAACAGCTGCTTCTGGCTTCCAGTGGCCTTCAGTTTAGATGTGTTGTCCTTTGGGCTACGGTTGACAGCCATGGTGCCTGACTAGAACATGTATCATATCATGCCATAGTAAAACTTAAATAGGTAGCCTCTGGATTCCTTTATCTGTGTTTGGGTAAATCCCACATTAATGTTTTTCATTCATTTCTAATGTAGATATCACCATTGAATGGAAATAATGATCAACACCTCTGACCTGTCCACCCACTTCACTTACACCTCTTCATAACACCTGTCCACCCACCTTCACTTACACTTCAACCTCTAGATGTTTTATAGCTGAGTCTTGAGAGTTACTTAGGCTGTGCTCTCCATTTTATTTTGGTGATGGTCATTTTGCAACTGATTATCTTCAAGCTCTTCAGCAAAAGGGTTTTCTGCAGGGTATTGACATTGCTCAATGTCAAGAGTGCCTGTTAAAAAATTGGCCTAAGCAGACCAGTATCATCTAACATAATTTTGCCAAGGATTTTCATTGCTTCTGAAATCAATAGGAATGTCAAGATTTCCTGGTACAGCTCTGTTATTCTAAGTCCTCAAAGATAATACCTGTGACTGTCTTGTCTGACCTGAGGCCCATTTCACTTATAAAAATAAAGCTAATAAATGGTTATTGAAATGGATGTCACAGGACTAAATATCCTCATGCCCACATTTCTAACTTAAAATGATTTTACACCTTTTAAAAAGAGATCTGTCATTTGTTTCCCATTAGAATTTACATAATTAGGTTCTGCACTCACATTTATTTTATGCATCATTCGTTTGGCACTGTTTGTTTAAGACCTTTGAATGGCTCCCACTTGTCTACTGAGAGAGCCACAAACTCCCGAACACCTGTCATGGAAGGCTCTCTGGGCCTGGCCTCGCTATGAACCTGCAGCCTGCAGTCCCCTTTTCTATTTCCTATCTTCATGTATAATCTCTTTCTCTGGCCAAATAGGGTTTTGGCTCTTTCCCCTTTCTGTGACTTTCTTCACAGAATACCTTTTTTTTTTTGCTAGTTTAGAAACATGCAGTCTTCGTCCTAAAGGACTATTCCAAAGGCTGTTTTTCTGTTTTGTTTTGTTTTAAGTGAAGTCAGTGCTTGTCACTTTAGTCTGAGGTAGGCTTCCTCCTTGAATGTTGTCACCCCATAAAGGGACCACCTGATTGTTGTTATTCTCAGCCCCGTTTTGTTCTTCTTTTGTGGGACTGCAGACTGCCAGTGAGGACATGAGGTGGAATTCCTCATCTGAACCAGTGATTGTGTTGAATTTTGTGCACCTTTTTGTTTTGTTGTTTTTATGAAAATTATTCTAGTCATCAGAGCGTCTTGTTTTAAAATTGTTTCATAACCTCCTTTGATTAGTACATTGGTTTTTGCTTTTTGTGCACTTTAGAAATAAACAATGATTATTCATTTTAAAAGTACTGCCTTTCAGGATCTTTTTCATAAAGTGGTACATATTGTAAATCAAGATTGGAGGGCCTTGGAATAATATATACCCTTCCACCAGAAAGGGTTGGGCCTCTGTAGCTTTCTTTTCCAATAGCCATAAAGGATTTCTGTGTTCATTGTTTCTGCTGGTTAGGATTCTTCTTTTCATGTGAAGATTTTTTTCTTTTCAGAATATGGCAGTCATGCAGTTCTCAGGTTTCCACCTAGTGAGTATTTCTGCATTGTCTTGTTTTAGTCTACTTCTCATCGCCACTTCTGCCTAAGATGCTAATGATGTGATAAAAGAAAATTCAAGGAGGAATTTAACATATTTTTCTTTTAACTTTTTATTTTTACCTGTTCTGACCTCATTTGAGACTTCCAGAAAAGTTGCGATAATAGTATGAAGAATATCCATGTACTTTTAATTCAGATACTGAAATAGTAACATTTGACTTTTGCTTATCCTTATTGTTTCTGCCCATGTGTGTATATGGATACACACTCACATACATACACACATCTGCATTTGTATATATGTGTGTATATATTTATCTCATGCTTTATCTGTGTATTTATTTTGAGAATCACTTACAACCTCTAGTACCTTGGTGTGCATTTCTTACAAAAAAGGACATTTATAAATAATGCTCTAAAATAACCACAGTACATTGATCAAATTTGAGGAATTAGCTATAGACTTTATTCATTGTATCTAATCTACTGACTTTCTTAGCCTTAATGTCTGTAGATGTCATGTATATTTTAAATCCAAAATTAACTGTTGCTTAACAATTTCATACTTGGCAGTAATTTACATTTTGAGAAGCTGTGCAAGTTTTAGAGCCTAAAATAGGATGGCGAGGTGATAATTAAAAAAGAGTTCCTTTTATTTAGGGAAACTAAAAATTTCAAAGAATTTTTACTTATTTGAAAATTTTAAGTTTAATATTTTACCTTACTGTGCAAAGAGTTATTTGGCAAACTATAGACTTCTAATTATATAGTTAAGAGCTGTTAAAAAAAAAACAGATCTCTGAGAATTGAAGTTTTATGTCAGTGTCTTTTAATAGGAAATATAAAATATAAGGGCTGATTTGGTATTTTTGTTGCTCAATTAGTAAGTACCTTGTTTTAGTTTTTCAAAAGGGAAAATTAAAAGAAGTAATGGAGATTAGCAAATTTTGATAATAACAAATTGGCAAATTTGACAGCTTATAAAAAGTCATTCTCTCTTTTGGGTATTCATTGTTTTAAATTCTTCTGCATTTGTATTTTCAATGCCTAGGGTTTAGTCAGGAAACAAAGTAAATGCAAGGAGTAACATGAAAGTAATCTGGTGGGGGAGGGTGTACTTGGGATTGAACCCAGAGGCACTTAACCACATAGCCATATCCTCAGCCCTCTTTATTTTGAGATAAGGCCTCACTAAGTTGCTTAGGGCTGCAGTGAATTGCTGAGACTGGCTTTGAACTTGGGATCCTCCTGCCTCAGCTTCCAGAACCTCATGAAATGAAAGTCATGCACTACCATGCCTGGCACAAGGTACTTTTGGAATACAATATAATTTAAAACCCTTTAGATACTTAAATAGCAAATGCATGCTTTATATTTGCATGTAATTTTCAAAATTTGGTACTGGTAAAGCAAGCCTGATGTACTCATGTCCAAAATGGCCCCTGTTTCCCATCTTGCTGACTTACCTTAGTTGCTTGTGTAGAATGGAAGTATTGCATCTTTTTAGAAACTAACCGAAATGTTACTTTAAGAATTAAACGAGATAAAGCATACACAGCCTTTAGGAAATAGTGCTGACTACCATTGTCAAGTCAATTAAATGAACTAAATTATAACACTTTGTTGTCCCTTTATTGTTTCTATGGTTGGTAATAATGGTCTTTAGCCTAATCTCCATTTATTTCATCTTTTTTTTTTCCATGTGCATGGATCATTGTTTATTTTATTAGTGGCATCTGATCACGGTCATGTAAATAATAATTTAGTGAACTTTTCAAAATGATATTCCTTATAGTTGATGTAGAATACATTTAAGATAATGTCAATCCCTTAATCACATATTTTATGCATGGGCTTTATAATTATATATGATTCTTTCTCCTTTTCTGAAATTTTTCTACATCAACCCTGAACCATTTTTAAGTCTATTGTATCAACTGTCTTCTACCTTTATGTATTCCCATTGTGATTTTAGAAGCCTTCTAAAATTGCTGCCCCCCACCAGATTGCTTGTTTATTTTGAAATTTTCTTCAATCTGAGCTTAATGGTAACATTATTGACCACTCTGTTTTGTCCATTTTCATAGCTTCTACTTCCAAATCTTTGAGATGGCTGAGAATCATTAGGGAGGCCACAAAGTCTGGGTGTCTTTTTGTTTGCTTTTTTTTTTTTTTTCCAAACCAAATCTCCATGTAATGCTCCACTTGGTGATTTTAGGTCCAATGTTTTAAATCTGTTTTCATTTTACCAAGGCAATACCTGCACATCATTTTATGGAAAATGAATTTGTTCTTTTTCATTTTTAGACCTTTTCCATTGTTTTGATAAATTTTCTCTCATTTCTTTTCTTAGCAGTAATGGTAGTTAGATGTTGGACCTGATATTATCTTCTTTTTTGTCTCTTGTTTTAATTATGGGGAAAGCCCTTTTTATAAGTTTTTTCTTATTTAAAAAATGTTTTGTGTTTTTAGTTATCAGGAATTATTTCTTTGTTATCGATTCTTTTCTTTGAATCATGCTGTTCTTGTGTAGATGAGGTTTCTTCCCTTAGCTATATGATATTAATCATTGTTTAAAAAATTATTTTTTCTGTATTTAGTTTGCCTTTCATGTTGGAAGCTTTCTTGAAAAAAATTTTTCAATAATAATAACATTTATTGATTACGAAGTCATCACTATGCTGTGAACTTTATGTAGAAAACCATGAATTCTCATACCTTCCCAGCCATATTAATTTACTATGGCTGATGTAACAATTTGCCACAAACATGGTGATCTAAAACAGCAGAAATGTATTCTCTCAAAGTTCTGGAGTTGGAGGTTCAAATTCGATACCGCTGGGTTGAGATCAGCATATTGGCTTGGCTGTACTCCTTCAGTGGGCTCTAGGAGAGAATTCTTTCTGGAAGCTTTCTTTAAGTGGTTGGGTTCAGTTAGAAGACTCCACCATTCTCTTGATGAGAATGTTGATGTAGGAGTCTTGGATAATCCTGGTTCTAACAGTTTATATGTGAGGAGATAATTGGGGTCTCACTGTTTCTTTAGTGTGCAGGACTTCATGTAATCACTGTTTCCTGGCTTGCATCCTACTCTCCCTGCAAGCAGCCCTGGAGCCCCCGTTTAGAATCTGACAGGTCTGGTTTCCCCAGGGGAAGGACTCAAACTTCTCATGAACATTGCTGGTGGGTGCTTAGTTGCTTAGTACAATAGGAAAAAACATGCCTAACTGCTCATTGTTATAAACCTTACCTCAGCTCTTATCCTGCGCCTCCTGAGGATGAGCCTTTCTAACCCTTTCTGGAACTTTGTAGAATATTACTTAGTTCTTGTTGACTTTTTGCATGTTTGAATGTATCACCATTTGCCTCTCAGAAAGATCAGAATCTCTCTCTCTCTCTCTCTCTCTCTCTCTCTCTCTCTCTTCCTATGAACTGTGGTCTCTGTGGTGCTCTCTCCTTTTGAGTTTATGCTTGTATACTTTTGGTGTCATTGTCTTGAGGTGGTGGGGGGAATAGAGATGCATACATAGATTTATCTTTCTATATTTGAAAGTAATTGCATTTATAATCCTCTTGTTGGTTCTTTGACATATTTCTTATCTTTATACTTCTCTTTCAGTTTGCAGCCTCTTCTGAGCTATTGCCTTAACTAATAGCTTTACTTCCTTACTTATGAAAATAATAATTTTAACAAACTTCCCCTAGGCAAAGCAATATGGTAATTTTTGAGAATAGAAAACACAGTTCTTATTCTCAAGTTGCTTACAGCATTGTTGCATGAACAAATATATCTAAATTTTATTTTGTTCAAAAGCTGCAGCCATATATGAAAGTAGCATTTTAAATTATTACATTAAATGAAAATTGTTGCATCATCGGAAAGTGCTACTAGCCACCTGAGCAGCCACATACCAGATTGCTCTCCTGTGTGCTTCACATGCACTGCATCATTTAATAATCACAGTTGTCCTGTGAGTTGGATGCTTTTCACAGAATGGCAAAGTTCTTTTTTGAGGGTTCCTAGTCAGTAACAGAGACCCACTTCTAGCCCAACTGTCCAAGGGTTCACATAGTACTAAGGATGCCACTGAAGATATGCCACTGAAGGGAGACAAATGGAAGGCTAGAGAAAAGTCTCAGCAGAGGTTGAGCCTAAGCCCAGTTTTGAAGGAGAAATGGTTTATTTGGGTCATGTGCTTTTAGTTTCTTCTACCTCAAGACCTAACTGTACTTTCCAGTTCTCTTTATTTCCTTCTGTTTATGAGAAATAAATGCTCATCCTTGGTTCAGCCAGGTAAACAACTTTTGATTGTCTTCATTTGTCTTACTGTATCATGCCTTTGTTTGTTTGTTTTTCTATATTATGTAGGTTATTGATCTGTCCTGATACCACTCCTTTTTTTACATGGAGACTTTTCCATACACTTCACAGCTACTTCCACAGCACTCTCAGCAAATTAGGCAATTTCCTCCCTATTCTCGAGACCAGCATTTTGTTTTACTCAGCCCTTGTTCATTGGATTTCCTTGCTGGATATAATATTGCTATGCCTTCCTTTCTCTCCTCATCTATTTCATTGTTAGGGTGATCTCCTGTCTGTCCACTGTTCTTTATAATTTTAAGTTCCCTAAGATTTTATACTTTATTACTTTATATTTCCAACTACCACTTGTATGCTAAAGACTTACAGTTACCAAGTGCTTTTTTTACCCGCAAGATGCAAATACAAGGCTGCTCTGTCTGATAGGTACTTCAGCCTGGATTTTCATATTAGGTATAGCTCCTTCAGTGTTTCTAAAAGGAAATACCCTTACTATGCACACTTTTTTAAAAAAAATACAAGTGGGCAATCACAATATTGCTTGTTCACAGCTAAAAATGATAACAGCCCTTAGTAAGTTCTCTGCATTTCCTGTATCCAGTCAGTATGTTTTATTTTCTCAAAATCCACGTGTAGGCATTTCTCTCTTTACTCTCCTCTTTACCCCTATGACCATTGACCTCCTTTTGGCTCTCCCCTCACTTAAAACTTCTGTCAGCTATATCCTGGGGTTTGGGGGTGTTGGGAGTGCTTACCTAGCACGTGTGGTTCCATCCTCAGCACTTCAATGTCCAGACTGTCTCCTTACCTCTGGCATCACTTTCTTAATCCAATGTTTTTGAGCAAGCAGAATGTGTTAAATTCAAATCTTTTATTATATTCCACTGCTAAAACCATGTTAGTGGCTCACCATATCTGCACAGTCAAGAATCAACAGACTTTTCTTAAAAGGGCCTGAGAGTAAGATTTAGGTTTTGTGGGCCAGACGGTCTCTGCCCAAAGTCAGGTCTGCCCTGGTGGTGGCAAAGTAGCTACAAACCCTCCATAAATGATTGTACCTGTCTGTGTTCTAATAGAACGTGATTAACAAAAGTGGGTGATAGTCTGATCTGGCTTCGTGTCACAGTGTGCTAACTCTATACAAGATGAATTTTGAATCTCGTGAGCAAGACCATAAGGACACTGCAGTCTCTGACCCCTTCTTCCTTTGTGTGTCTACCTAATCCATCACTTTCTGTGCCACTTTTCCTCCTTATCCTCTCCACAGACCTGACTTTGTGGTTTCACAGTTGATTTGCAGCAGCCACACCAGCCACTGCCAGCTTCTCTGGTTATCAATAGTCATCTTTGTCTGGTACATTCCTTGCTATTAGAGTGTACATTTTTTGAAAGCAGAAAGTGTGACAGCTTTATATTCTTTGCAGCCATATTATGCTCTTACCTGAAAAAGGAAATTAATCTCTTTTTATTTGAATACAGTTCATGATTTAAAACCATGAATTTAAAAAAAAAATTATGGTATAGCTCAATTTATTTTTATTTTGTTTTACATCATTAGAGACAAATAAAAAGTGGTGTGTTTTGGAAGGTGGCTTCTTGAGTTATTATGAAAATGATAAGTCTACCACACCTAATGGGACCATTAACATCAATGAAGTTATCTGCCTGGCTGTTCACAAGGAAGACTTCTATTTAAATACCGGGTAGGTCTACTATTAAACAGCTAGAAGGGAAGAGGTATTTACAGACAATTATCATGCCAGGTCATAAGGATTTTGTTACTTCTGTTCTTTGGTTGTTTTCTGTAACAGGATTTAAGGGTGTCTTAAAGCCTATCTTCTGTCTTAAAGTTCTTTAGAGAATCCCCTTAAAAGTAGTGAGTTAAAATATACTAGCTAGTATGAAAGACTAATATATTTGGAGATAATCTTAAGTAAATTTATGGCATTCTATTAATGATCATTGTGGTACTTCAACTTTTATGATTTATGCATTACTTTATATAGTGAACTAATGGCAATATTTATGTTATTATTTTAATGATATTATGGTTAAATATGAGAAAAAATGAATATTTGGTGATTATTTGCTTGCCTTAAACACAATACAAATTGCATTAAATGGCATATTCAAAGCTAAATTTCTTTAAGCTCTACTTTGGCATTTCAAGGTCTGACAAAGGTACAGTTAAAGATTAAGTACTATTTATGTGATATATTTGAGTCATAATAGTTTAAGTGAATCTTTGAGGACTTTTAGAAATAGACTAAGATCTTTAATTTGAAAGTTTCTGTTTTGTAATGTAATTACTGAGAATATATAAATATTAAATCTAAATAAATCAATGTTATAGGAGCATAATACCTTAATAAATTTTTATGAGAAAAAACTTGCGAATGTATGTTATTTACATGAAATTTTCTGGTCTATGTTGTCATTAATATGTAATGATCAATATGTAGTGGTTGAAATGACTAGAGCATTTTTGTAAACCTAAGTTGATTTTGATGTTAACAAAACTGATTACTGATTTTTTTTGTTCTGATCTTAATAGTGCTTGTATTCTAAATGAATATTCAATTTAATGTGGCTTACCATGGAATGTTCCAATAAGTGTACTCTACCTTAATAAATAACAAATCAGATACAATTTAAAAGAATTGATATTATGTCCACATATAAACATATTAAAAACAAGATATTTTTGATAAGATGTTATTGGTACAAGTATTTTATATATATGCAATGATATGGGGTTACAAAATAATTGTTACAGCCAGATTCTGAATTGCCTTAAATAGTCTGTTGTAGAATTTGAACTCAGTGCAGTAAATAAAGGCATTAGGTAGTTTTGCACATTTGTATTTTAAAAGAGAGCTGGTAGATTGGTAAGAAAAAGACTATAGGAAGAAAGATCATAATTGCCAAGTGTTTAACTAGAAGAGTGAATGGAAGAGAGAAATCATCTTACAGTTGAACTGATGGGAATGGGTTGATGTTAAGGGACGAATGAGTTAGATTTTAAGGATTTGAGCTTGCTGATGAGGTCAGTGGAGATGGCTTTATGTGGGACATGAAGACGATACAACAGGTTTGGGGCAAAAGAGGAGAAGAAGGAAGATGACTTCTATATAGGATATTAAGACTTTTAGTACATACTTTAGCAAGTTCTAGGAAGGATTCGGAGCTGTCAATGAAGGAGTCAAGAAAGGATTTAGGACATGGAGTGTTACTATAATATTATCAACAAAAGATGAATTGTTGGTGTTAGATGAGATGCTGTTGGGCAATGTTTGTTTTGAACATTAGGTTGAAGTAAATTAGGAAAGAGTAGTCTTGGAGGGAAACTGAGACTAAGAAAGGCCTCCATCATGTTTGTCACCTGAACGTAACATAGTCGTGCTGTTGAGTGATTAATCAGAATCATATTCCTTTCGTCTGATCCCATGTGTTGCATTTAGCTCATTTGAATAAAATACAAACCATCAATAGAATAATATGATATATAAGCAAGTTGATTTCTCAGCACTATTCCACTTTAAAAAGTAATCTAATTAAAAACTTGACATTTGTGTTATTTATTTTCATAGGAATCGAACATAACTGGTATCTATTTATCCCTGCTTGTTCTAGGCCCATATTTATCTTTGAGATCTACTTGCCCTCAGAACGTGTGTTTTTATTTGGAGCTGAAACATCTCAAGCTCAAAGAAAATGGACAGAGACCATAGCCAAGGTAGTGAAGTATTATATTCCCCCAGAAAACACTCTTCACTTGGAGTCTGTAGTTGAGCTTTAGGGGTCTGTGAAAATTTTATTTAAGTTACTGGGAAGAAGGGCCATACCTAGTAAGGTTTTCAAAGATTGTAGTCTAAAGAGGTTAAAAAAACTACCTTCTTCGCTCCTGAAACAGACAGGTAACTAATGTAGGATCTTGGAGAAATCATTCTTACAAGCTAAGTCCATGATTTAAAAAAAAAAAAAAAAACAAAGGTAGTTTTAATATTGTAAAGTCATTTCAGTGTGTCTTTTTTATAGGTAGATTTTTATTCATGATGTATGCAAAAGGGAGAGGAACAAATTCAGTAAAAGATAGAAGTGGGGAAAAACATGGAAGGTTGATATTTTGAAAAATGCCACAAATCAACCAAGAGAATGTCTTCCTGTTTCAACTCTATGTATAGCAAAAAAAAAAAAAAAGCTTAAGATGCTGTTCGTTTTTGAGACTGATAGCAAGTTTAAGTAATTGTTTTGAATTTTTGGTTGCTTATGAATCTTTAAAATAGAAAAAGTTAAAATAATTTTCCAACTCCCCTCAACTGTAGATAGGGAATTTCCTATTTTCACTGTCTTTATTACTTTTCTGTATTTGTTTTAACAGCATTTTGTTCCCTTTGTTGCTGAAAACTTAACAGAAGCCGACTATGATTTGATTGGTCAACTCTTCTACAAAGACTGCCATGCCCTGGATCAGTGGAGGAAAGGCTGGTTTGCTATGGACAAATCTAGCTTACGTTTTTGCCTCCAAATGCAAGAAGCTCAGGAAGATAGAATGCACTTAAGAAGACTGCAAGAGCTAAGTAAGATGTGTGTTTTTTCCCCCTTATCTTTCAAACACAATTCTTTATCGCATGCAATAACAGCAGCTTTATATCAAGTTGTAATAGCTTACTCCCAACTTAAAACTAAGTAGTATTAATAATTGTGTCTTTGTGGGTATTTTGTGTAACATTTAAAACAATGTGTGCATGCTTTTCTCTTTTCCCTCCAGCAATCAGCACAATGGTTCAAAATGGGGAAAAATTGGATGTCTTACTCTTGGTAGAAAAAGGGAGGTAAGTGCTCTTTTTGCTTTTTCTCTTAATCTCAAAAATTTTGGGAAGTGGGATATTATAGTTATCCTCTTGGGGAGAGACCATTATTTTAAAACTTTTTGGGATAGTTTCTGAATCATACATGTAAAATATATATGAAGCTTCTTTATAGAGTACACCTAGGAAGGTTACATATTTTTGCATTTTTTATGACAAACTCATTATGATCAACTATTATAGTTTTCCATAGACCTAGATTACTCTGGGTCATTTACATTTAAGTATTTGGAAAGTAGTTTGGTAATTATAAATATGTTTTCAGTATAGGTATATGAAAATATAATATTTTGTGGGTCAGGCAAAGGTAAAACATGATTTCCTGAATTTCTGCAGTTATTCATGAACTATTAATTAAGCAATTACTGTGCTTTAGAACTATTATAGATATTAGTGGGGGGGATACAGTGATGAACAAACAGGCAAGTTCCCCACCCTCATAAGACATGTACATTGGGAGGGAGTAGCAGTGTGAGCAGATTCATCTCCAAAAAATTGTTATTATGTTTATAAGTTGTAAATTCTATGAAGAAAAATAAAGGTTTCTCACTCTCAAGGAAGCCAAATGTGTAATCCTTGCTTTGCTAAATAAATCTCTGCTCCAGGTTTTTTTCTTTCTTTCTTTCTTTTTTTTTTGAGACATGGTAAAGAGTCTGCTGGAGCCGTAGCTAGGGTGACAAGAGAAGGTGTCTTTGATGAGACACCTGAATAAAGTGAAGAAACAAATCATGCAGCAGTCCAGACACTGTTCCAGGCATAGGGTGAAGAATATTTGAAGATCCTAAGAGAGTGTTGTGCTAGGTATGACCACGGTCTGCCAAGAAGCTGGTCTAACTGGCAAGGTTCAGGTTTAGATGAGTGAGAGAATGGGAAGAAACAATTTCAGAGATATCCCCTGGCAAGGTGGTACTTGGCTGTAAGGTCATGTGTGAAGATTTGAATGTTTTAAGTATATGGGAAGCTGCTTATTCTGAGAGCCAGGAATGGAATGTCTCATTTATGTTTATAATGTCTCATTTATGTTTTACTCTATTTGACTCTAGAGGAATGAGACTTTGTGACAAGTTAGGATGTTGCTGCAGAGGCCAGGCAAAGGATGGTGTTGAGGAGCTATTGGATGTATTATGAAAGAAGAGGTGTTGGAACCTGGGGCTATGTTAGATCAGTGTTAAGAGTCCCAAGTTTTCCCCATGAGCATTTGCATGAATGAAGGTGCTAATTTTTTTGAGATAATGAAGACTTGAAAAATGCAGGTAGGATATTAGTAAGTTTGGGGTAGATTTTTTTTTTTGTGTGTGTCATTTGCATTAAAATCCTTTAATTACACTGATTTGGAAAGTTTAGCTCTATAATTATGCCAGATAATCTGTAAAATCTATATAATAATAATAATTATAATAATATAAGATAGGGCTAAATCAGCCTTCCATCTGTTGATTTTTTCTTGCTGGACAAGAATAATGACTTCCAGCAGTTATTGGAGTCTGTTTTCCTTCAACTTCATGGCAAGATATCAGCGGCTTTGGGCAGCAAGCTTATTGTGGTTAGATAGTTATGTCAGAATGAGGATTTTTTTTTTTATACTTACAGGTATAATTAGGATTTTGCATTTTCTCTTATTTTTTTCTAGGGTTATGGTGGTTAATGACATTTTAGATTCTCTTATTTGGGTACCAGATTATGATTTCATGGTACTGTCACAGTACTTTTAATTATATGTTCAGAAATAAAGAAGTCATATTATGTGCAGGTAGTGTTGATGCTTGACTCCTGCTACTTCTGTGGAAAGAAAAAAGAAAAAAAGATCAAAAATAAGGACTTGGTATCCAAGCTCACAGAGCTTATGTTCTTAAATAAATAGATAAGTATCAACATGACAGTTGAATTGGTTGTACTTATTATCACTTATTACTTATCAGGTTACATTACCAAGGCACTTTCTACTGTATTTAGTCTGTGAAGGATTTGGCTGGTGGTAAACAGGTTTCTATTAAAATGTTAGCAGATCTGAATCAGAATTATTCAATTTGATACCTTTTATTTAGTACTTAATGTATGCTCTGCATTCCCTTGGGAATGAAAGATATGTAATCCAGAAGACATAATATTTTGTTATTTTGTTTATATTGCCCTTTTACTTGGACTGCAGGAGTCAGAGGAGGTGAAATTCATTTGTAAAGGTTAATTTTTTGAGTTCAAGGAATAGTGGAAAACCAATGGAACTCCCAAATAGTGGTCACAGTTGCTTCATCATATTTGTGATACTTTACAAGTTTATTTTTATCTACAAGTTATGTTTTAAGCTTTCTTATCAAAAAGAAGAATAAGGTATTCCAGGATGAGAACAAAAGAAATATGGGGATAAAGGTATAATCATGCCATTTTCCCTAAATCTCTTTGAATGGCTACCATGTAATACCCAGCATTTAAAGGCAAGTATATTGATCACATGCTTATAACTCAGTTCCACTTTCTTTTTTATTTTCTATAAATCATAATAATCTCATAATAACTGTGATAGAATGGTAATATATTAAAATTACCATGTGCCAGGCAATTTGAAATACTTAAGCAGCCTTCCAGTGCCTACACAGTATTGACAATAACCCATTTTGAAATCAAAATAGATTCAATTTGCAACCTGAAGTTTTTTGTTTGTTGGTGGGTTGGTTTGTGTAAAAACAAGTATTAGATGTTAATTTAATAATACTTTTGTACAGGTCAGTCTCAGGAATCAAATCAACACATGTATCAAAAGTATGGATATAAAATATAAGTTATCAGAATTTAAAAATTTCAGCTTTATCATAAAATAGAATGTTTACTATGACACTTAAGCTACTTTATTAGAAAAATTTATTCATACACTTTCAAAAATATATACATGTACTTTGTTTCCATTTACTAAAGATGGAGTAAAGTGAAAAGAGGTCAACAGTGTGAATAAAAGTAACCAAGTTGATAGAATAGATGGTGAGTGTACTAGGTTATGAATCCCAACAGTATAAAAGCATGTGGCTGGGCCAACATATGGCACCTTGTGTGGTGCAAGGTAGGGTCACATGTCTATCTATTTATTTATATGCATGTAGACACATGTATTAAGTAATTGTGTATAGATATAGAAAAGGAATAGTGGAAAAGGAACAGATTCCAGATATCATGAGAGATGATGATTTTGATTTTAGACATATTGAACATGAGGTTCTTGTAAGGTGTCTAGGGAGAAATTGCTAGGAGGAAGTTATTTTTAATAATTTGAAAAGTAAATGGGATACAGATACAGATTTTGGAATTACCAGTACATAGAAGGAAGAAGATGGAGTTCCTTAAGATTCTACCTAGAATAACAAGGGAAATGATGTGCAGGAGCATCCATGAATACATATCATTTGGGGGTGGGAACTGTTGTCAGGGAAGAGTAGCTAGCCTGGGGGAAGGAATGGCTTGTTTTTTCAGTGAGGCAAGAAACCAAGAGAGGGTGGTATCACAAAGCCCAAGGACAGAGTGCAGCCATGAATCCTTTAACAACTGGCAAGTGTTTTGAAAATGCATCTGTAAGTGATTTCATCCTTGATGAAGATCATAGAGTGTGCTCATCCAAACCACATACACACATACATATGAATCACTGTGTTATCTATACAGAACATACCTATGTCACATAAACACACACACACACACACACACACACACACACACACACAGGAAAGCCAGTTGCTCCTAGGTTTATACTAAGCAAAACAACATGAGAGTAAATCAAGCAAAAGAGAAAATAATGCAATCAAGAGATGTAATAAATGCAAAGTATATGAGTCTGCTGCTGGTGTAGCACAGCATACTTTTTGTTTTAAAATAAACTTTTTTTCAAATAAGCAAAATGAATACACTCTAAAATAATTATTAGTATAGTAAATATGTGAACTAGAAACAAGGTCATAAATAAATCATTATCAAGTCTTTGACATACAGGTACTTAATTATATGTCTTTCTATAAGTGGCAGCACTGTAGGTTTATTTGCAGTGGTCTCAGCACAAACTCTTGAGGAATGTGGTGCAATTGGATGTAATGTTGGCTACAACAATTACCAGATGACAGGAATTTTTTCAGTTCCATTATAATATCATGGAACCAATGTCAAATAAGCAGCCTGTTTTTGTCAGATGTTATGCAATGAATGACCATATTGCAAGAAAAAAGGAACAGTTAAAAGTGTCAAGTGCTGTCCCCGGGCATGCCTGATGAAGTTAGGTACCCAGGAGTCCACTAAAGAACACAAGACATCATCCATCAGATTACGGTTAGGAACTGACTAAAAACTGAGACAGCTCATGAGGGCTCTTTAAGGTTACCTCAAAGCTCATGTATTAGTGCAGAAATGTTCAGAGTGAGATGATTGGATTATCAGAGCTGGGACCTTTTTGGTGGAGTAGTTCTTATTCAAATACATTACTGGGTGGTAACTGTAGGTAGGTGGGTATGGCTGAGGAAGTTGATCACTGGAGGGGTGGAATTGTCCCTCTCTCCTCCTGCTCTCTCTGCTTCCTGGTGGCCCTGAATTTAGCAGCGTTCCTCCAGCACGTCCCTCTGCCATGAAGTTCTGCCTTTCCTGCCACCAAAAGCAATGGAGTCAAGTCAACCATGGACTGAAACCATAAGCCAAAATAAACTTTTCCACCTTTAGGTCATTCTTATCAGGTATTTTGATCATAGTGACAAAAAGCTGACTAATTTAGATGGTTTGTCAAAGATGTCTGGAGGTTTATGGGATTAGTAAGGTAAGAGATTTGATTCCAAAAGGGAATATGTATACAGTCTGTTTTATAATGGTTTGGACTTGTGCCAGTTTGGGTGAGAAAGAGACATGGAAAGGGAAAGTCTGAAGATATAAGAGATGACAAGGGAGAGACAAGGTCTTTCAAAATAACAGCATGAAAAGGAGAATTGATACAGTACTGGATGTTGCTAGCTTTCTAGATCCAGTAGTGAGATGTTGAGAGATTATAGTCTGGTGGTTTTCAATTGCTTTGTCAACAAGGAAGTTCTAACCATGATCCCTGAGCTTTTGGCCTGGGTGACTGTAGGAAGGTAGTATCATTTACCAAAGTAGGGAACATGTGCTACTCACTAAGTATTTATACACATCTAGTTAATTACAGCTGTGAAAGCTGTTTCAATACCATGTCACAATAAAAGAATCTCATAGCTTTGCCCTCTTTCTCATCTCTCCTTTGATCCGCTGGCCCCTTGGGAAATAATGACTGTAAGCTAAAGTAGATTGTGGTAAAATTGTCAGTGACAGATAAAACTGGGGCTTTTTGAAATAAAATAGCTTCCAATTATTCATGTGATGCCATATAGAGGTAGTGTGAATAATTGAAGAAGAAGGAAACCAACCAGCTCTAAATTTTAGATCTTTTATTTTTTGCTAGTAACAACTTCAACTGGAATCACAACTCATAAATTGATGAATTAAATTCATATCTTTTTCTCCTGTCCTTGACTACCTTCCATTAAAATGTTGAAATACATTAATGCTTTTTAAAGGTAAAGAGAAAGAATTCCCTGAACTATAGAAGTTTATAAGTTTGGTAATCATGCATTGTATGGAGTCCCTATTTAAATGTATATTTTAGTCTTCATGGTAATTTTCTCTGTAGGTATGGCATGAGTGTCTTTAGACAGAAAAATATTGCAATAATATTTTTCACATACAGAGCATTTTTGCTCTAAAAAGCTCTAAACAGAAGGTGTTCCAGATGGTGTCGCTTTAATGTGTATTCTTTGTATTCTTTAAAAATTATTATTTTGAAAGATAAAGCTTTCTTGATTACACTTAAGGGTTTCTGGCATGCTATTTGATGCTGTTATTGGGATTTAGATTCTGTGCTTTTCCTTTAGGCCTCAGAATTTCTCTGTATGGGGGAAAAAGAAATCCTTGTTTTTGAATATCTGTTGTAAATTAGTGAATGTTGTGGACTAGTGTGTCAAAGGCATTTTCCTGGATAGTAGATCATAACTCCAGTTACCACCCAGTAAATCCATTAAGATCATTAATCCATTACGTAATCTTATCATTTTGCTTCTGATTACTCCTGTATTAACACTGGAGCTTTTGGGGAAACCTCATATCCAAACTACAACACTCTTTGTACATCTCTTTCTAGTAAATATCCCACTATGTTCACCACCTTCATCTATAGCTGCATAGCCATTTGCCAGAGACGCCTATTAGGCTTTTTGCTGAAAGGTTCTTGGTTATAATAAACATAATATGTTGTTAGAAACAGAAAAAAAAACTTTTTTTGTTGTTGTTTCTTTTTGTTTTAGATTCCTTCCTTGACCTGTAGTACAGCACACTACACAGTGTTGGCTCCCAAGGCTGAGTGCATTTCAGTTTTAATTGCAAATTTCAGACATAAAAAGAAGCTAACACTGGGGAATAAGCTCTTTATCAATTTGTTCCACAATTATGGAACAGATTACTTTTCTCAATTTGGGAGATAAGCATCCTAAATTCAAGATTCCTTATTTCATATCAACTTATTCTGTATGATCTTTTCTCTCTCCCCATGAATTGTGTTTTATGGGAACTGATATGTTAGCAATCCTCCGGAGGCTGAATTATCTAAAAGTGGTTTCTAAATTGTCCATGTAATTGCAAATTAAACAGTAGCCAATTGCCCACAATATCAGCTTGACTGCTTTTGTAACTTTCTGATGATTTAATTCTCAGAGATGGTTTAACTGAATGTTGCCACAGCAAACAAGAGATTTTCTTCTCTAACAACCCCCATAGGTTTTTCAAAAGGAAAGGGCCTATTCAAACTTACATTACAAAGTGATTTTCTGTTAAAGAGAATTATGAAGAAGGGAATGAGTGGCTATTTAACAAAAGGTAGGTTTTAAAGAATGCATTTTTTGCTTCAAAAATATGTTCTGTTTAATTAAAAACATTTTTACATACCAAAATATAAGATTATGAAGGAAAAAAAATATACAAAAGAATGAGAAGATTTCTCCAAGATATTTGTTATCAGGATTTTTTTTTTCTTTTTTGAAAAAGATATATTTTACTGGGTATGAAATTCTAGGTTCCTGTCAGTAGGAAAAAATGAGGTGACTAGAAGACCAAGTATTCTAAAAGATAGAAATTTTAAGTTGAGAAATAGGGCAGACTGGAAACAATTGCAGTCCAAGTTGCGCTTAACTTTGAGAGATCGAGGATGAAGTCTGAGCCAGTGGGCTGAGAAGATAGGTGGAAAGCCTACTGCATTTTCAACTAAATTAACTTACCTTGTTCTGGGAATAATTGCAGATACCTTATAAGGGTATAGAAGACATTTTTGAAGATACATTTTTAAACTTATTTTTAAATGACTGTGAAAACTAAGGATTTGGATTTATTTTGCAATTAGCAGAGTACCAGTAAAGGCTTTGAGCAGACTTGTAGCAGGACTGTCTGATGGTGTGCAGAGATGACAGTGAAAAAGCAGAATTCTTCCTTTCTTGAAGAATCAGGTGCCTTAAGATTGTCTACCAAACTCCTGGGTGGAATAATAAGCTATTTATAATATTTTCTACTACTTGTCAATTCTTGTGACACAGTCTCTGCTTCTACATATTTTCTTAATAATTGGTGTTTGCCTGTTTCTGACTAAAATCCTATCTTCATGCCCAAATTTCTTAAGTGATAAGTAGAAAAAAATTTTATCTCTCTAAAATGAAGATGATTTGTGAGCATAATGCTAAATACAATGTGCCAGACTCCCATAAAGGAATAATCAGCATGCTACATGCCTTCCTAAAACAATTAGAAATCTGGACAAAACATGTGAAACAACTGTTTCCAGCCTTTTTGATAATAAACATTCCTGGACTGTGGTTATCGCAAGAAGGGAAACAAGGTAAGATTTAAGAGCACCTTGACTTTCTGTCTGCAGGCACTCGTAGGCCATAGCATAGGGAGTTGGGAAGCCCAGGCAAAATGTGGTATTTTTGCAGAAATAGGGGTTCCACGACTCTGAATTTGCAGAGTGTCAGAACTCTCCATAAGATTTCCTTTACATCTTGCCTCAATGTTAATCTGTATATTTGTAGTGTAAAACTCTGAGGCCAGGCAGACACAACTCTGAGGGTGCCATGAGTTGGATAATTTCCAAATCTTAGCAGTGGAATATGTTCAAATTCTATCCAGTCCGGTAGGAAAGACCTCATTAAATACACTGTGCCTTTAGTAAAGGCCACAAGATACCACATACTATTATAAAGGTCATCCCACCCTTAGAGGGAAGGGTACTCTATTTTTTAACTTTACTAAGCTTAAAGCAGACCTCCAAGACATAATCTGTCCCACAAGTAATTGAGTTGTCTGGGGTTAAACTGTCAAATGATGTGAAAACAAAACATCAATACACTATAGGAAGATAATACAATGCTACTCAATAACTTAATGCTTACAATGTTTAGCATTCAGCTAAAATTATTAGTAATGTGAAGAAACCAAGAAGCACCACATAGATATATATCCAGAAATCAAAAAGATAATGGAATTAAAACCTCTAAAAAGTGATCTTAAATACTGTAAATATATTCAGAGGTATAAAGGAAAACATAAACATTGTGATAAAAATGGTTAATGTAACTTCTGAGGCAGAAAAATACACTATTTGAAAAGAAAATTCCATTATGTAGACTTAATGAAAGAATTTTTCCTACAGAAAAAGAGATTAATGAGCTTGTGGTATGACAATAGAAACTGTTCAAACATAGGTACATAAAGATTTTTTTAAAGAAAATAAAATAAACTGAACTTTAGTAACACATGGGGCAATATCAAGCAGTCCCATGTAAATATAAGTAAAATTCCAAAACAAGAGAAAAGAAAGATAAGGACAGAAAAAGTATTTGAAGAAATGTGACTGAACAGCTTCTGAATTTGATCTATAAAGTCACAAATGTACTAAAACAAATTGTGTCAAGTCACGTCATAATCAAATTCCCGAACACCCGTATGAATAAAAAGGAAAAGGTAAGAGTGCCAGAGGAAAAAGTTTCATGAACCATATTGGACAAAGTTGAGAATGTTTTGTCAGAAAAAGTTCAACTCCAGAAGATAGCATAATGAAATATTTAAAGTATGAGGAAGGAAAGGCCCTAAACAAACAAACAGATCAAACAAGTAGATTTCGGCCTTAAATACCTGGTTGAACAGAAATATCTTTAAAAAAATTAGATTCAAATACTTTTTGGGCCAACCTAATATTGATAGAGTTCAGACCTATACCATAAGAAATTTAAAGTTGGGGCTGGGGATGTGGCTCAAGCGGTAGCGCGCTCGCCTGGCATGCGTGGGGTGCTGGGTTCGATCCTCAGCACCACATACAAATAAAATAAAGATGTTGTGTCCACCGAAAACTAAAAAAATAAATATTAAAAAAATTCTCTCTCTCTCTCTCTCAAAAAAAAAGAAAGAAATTTAAGTTCTTTCACTTCAAAGGAGTAATATCAGCTGGAAACTTGGATCTGTGTAAAGAAATGAGGAACAACAGAAAGCATAAATGTTGATAAATGATATTTCTATAATTTTTTATTTTCTTAAAAAATAACTGATTATACCACAAATAACTATATTCTGGGATTTATAACACATAAGTAAATAGAATGTATACCAGTATCACAAAAAATAAGGGGGAGATGAAAAAAATGATGGCTCTTATATGTGAATTAGTTTATGTTATTTGAAGGTATATTTCAAAAATACATGCCGAAACCCCTAGGAAAACCACAGACAGGAAGCAAAAAGTTATAGCTATTAAACCACTAGCAAAGATGAAATCGAATCATAAAAAATAAGACGTGAAGCCAGGAAAGAAAAGGAACAAAGAAAAAGTAGGCCAAGAAAAATAATGACCAGGATGATACACTTATTTCAATATTATCAAACTCATAATTATATTAAGTATTAATGGTCTAAAGCTACAGTTATAAGGCAGAGATTTCCAGAGTAGGTTTAAAAAAATAGGTCAGAGACTATAACTTCTATAAGAAGCACACTTTAAATGTAAAGAAGTTACTTCTAAAGAGAGAGAATGTTATACCATGCAAATCATTCACATGCTTGAGTAACCATATTAATATCAAAGTAGACTTAAGGACATAGAATATTATCAGAGAAAAATGAGACTTTTCCTAGAATAAAGGTATCAACATATCAAGAAGACCTACCAATCTAAAATGTGTTTGCTCATAATAACCAAGCTTCAGCATTTATAAATTTAAAAAATTAACAGAAGTAAAGAAGCATAGACAATTCCAGTTGTAGATGGAGATGTGACCTTTTGTCTTTCATTCACTGATGGGACAAGAAGACAAAAAAAAATCAGTAATGATATAGAAAATTCAGTACTACTCATATTAATTGATGTCTATGTACATATATTTATAATGTATAAATCATATTTACATGCAGACATACTGCATATCCTTGTAATATTTATTATTTTTCAAACACATGTGGAATATTCACCAACTAGATCCTAGACCATAAAACAAGTTTTCATAAATTTAAATTATTGAAATCTCTCAGAGTGTGTTTTCTAACCAGAAAGGAATTTAAATTTAGATCAATAATAGATACTTCAGCAGTTCCTAAGTATGTGGAAATTAAGCACACTTTCATTTAGCCTATACTTCAAAGTAGAAATTACAGGAAAAATTAGGAAATATGTTGATCAAATGATAATGAAAACATATCAAAGTTTTGAGGTAAAGCTATAAAGCAACACTTAGAAGTTTACAGCTTAAAATGCTTACTTTAAATCAAAAGATCTAACATCTAAACTTCTACATTAAAAATTTAGGAAAATAACACAAAGAATTAAATAAACAGAGAGCTGCACAAATCCGTGAAAACCAGGGGAAAAAAAAAAGTAGTGAAAATCCATGCAGTCAATAGCTGGTCCCTTGAAATGATCAGTTAAGTTTATAAACTTCTTTTGACTTTAAAAATTAATAAAACTGATAAAAGTGTATAATATACACATTACCAATGTCAGTATGAAAGAGGAAACTTCACTGTTTATCATCTTAATATTTAAAATTGAATGGAATATTATGACCAACTTTATATAAAGGTTGAATATAGTAAATATAATTGAAAAATCCTTGGAAATATGTGAAATGTTTGAATATGCACTTCTAACCAAAGACCTGTGGACAGTCAACAAACACTTAGAAATAGTATCAGGAAAATGCTAATTAAAACCTCAATAACAGAACATTCTCACACTGGAAAAACTAAGACAAATATACCAGTGAAAGTGTTAGCAGGTATGACTGAATTGTAAATTAATACAGTCATTTTGGACAACAGTTAAAAAGCTTTTTTAAAAAATTGTTAATTTATACTTACTGTGCATCCCAGCGGATAAGCTCCTTGGCACTTACTCAAAACACAGCATAACATATGTCCATAAAATGACTCCACAAATATTCAAGTCAACTAAACTTAATAATAATTCACTGGAAAGATGCTAAATGTTCTTCAGTGGGTGAATATATGAACAGAGGGTGTGGTATATTCACTCAAGGAAACCTAATTAGAATTTTAAAGTTATGTATATTAACGTGACAGAATCTTAAAAAAACATTGTGCTAAGTAAAAGAAACCAGATGCAAAATAGTAATATTACATATCCTTTTTATATAGAAGTCTAAAACTGATAAATTAAGATGTATTAACAGAAAACACGAGTTTTGGCCTGAAATTGTGGGTAGAAGATGTAGAAGGGATTCGCTGCAAAGAGTTGTGGGGAAATTTTGTGAGCCATCCAAATGTTTTGTATATTGATTATAGTAATGGTCACACAGGAGTAAACTTTCGTGAAAATATTTTCAACTATATAATTAAGATGAGTGAATATTCTAATGATCACTTGTCAGAGCAATAAAACAATTCATCATTTTCTATAAAAATCAAAACTTCCTCTGTCAATTAGTGTGTTTTGCTTTGAGAGCTTGCTTAGGAACTATAAAGAAAAGTACACACTGGACATTTCCACAATCATCTTCCTTGGATCTGTCCATTACATTTTCAGTGCGTCTAAAATGCTTACCAAGGTAGAATGTATGCTGTCCCTTCTTCAAAAGAGAAATAGATCCCTTTTATGAATGGCTCCAAGAGATCATCTTCTAGTTTTTTCCAGTTATATGACTTTGTGATAAGTTGTTTAGGAAACCCTGTTTTGTGAATCTCCCTGTGATAAGAAGACTGAGAAAAAATGATTGACACCGGATTTCTACTTCTAGAATGAGCATTTTGGAGAACTGAAAACCAGGACTTTAAATTATAGACATCTCAGGTAAAGGATAATACACTGGATTCCACTGGGTGGGATAGAAAACCTACCTACATAGCTGCTTTACTCTTCCTTACTAGCCCTTTGGTCTTAAACAGATTCTTTCTGGCCCTTAGTTCCTAATCATAAATGAAGTGGTAAGGATATTTCCAATTCTCTGGCTCAAAAATCCAATGAAAAACTAAGATGGCATACACACATGCACAAATGCACACACATATATAAAATGTATATGTATGTGTCTCTTTATGTATGAAAGGAAAATATGAGCTTTCTACCCAGAAACTGTTTACCATTTCAGTAAATATATACTTGCAATTATGTCTTTTTTGTTCATTGTACTAAATATATATATTGATAGATATATCCTAAATCACTTAATGTTTTCCTAGTTGTTGGGATGTAAGTGTATTTCCATTTTTTTAAGTGCTGCTCTGGTAAATGTAGCTCTTGATGTGCATATGTGCATGTGCTTGGAAGAGGGGGACACAAGCAGATGTTGAGCAAAAGTGTATCTTCCTTTCAGGAATGTACTTACAGTAGCATTCCAGGGTTGGAGTTATGTGTCAGCAATTATGTATACATATATTAGCTTCCTTGATAAATATCTCCACAACTCTTCAGAATATCTACTAAACCTATAAAATTCTGTTTTTCATCTTGTTATACTCTTCTTTAGCGATAAGCCTTACTTTTTTTAAATCTTTGATAAATTGCTTAAAACATGTTGCTGTTTTCTTATACATATCTTTGATTGTTAGCCTGGTTTGCATTTATTGGCCACTGGCACTTCTGTGGATTATCTTTTCATTGCTAATGTCCATTATGTTGAGGACTGAGCACTTTTATTTTTTCATAAATACTTAGGATATTATCTTTTCTCAGTTATAGTTGCAGTTATTCGTTATTTACTTTGCTGTTTTATTTAAAATGTTCTTTATGAGTAAATTTGTTTTTATGCAGTCAAATTTATTGGTCCTATTATTTGTGAAGAGACTTCTCAAATATGATTGTTGACACATTGTGGTTACTATGTTGCAATTTTGAGAGAATTGCTTTTATTAGTTCTGGGGCTTGGTTTCTAGATCTTATTGAACTGTCTTTATTCGTTATAACAAATAACAGTCCTTATATGACTTTGAAATACACTTTGAAATTTGTACTCAGGACATTGACAATTAGTATAACTTATTTCTATATAGAGTTCATCAAAATAACTTCAGAATTTCAAGATGTAAATTAATGTTTCTTTGGCATTCTTACCCAGAAATGTGAACTGGCTAGTTGATAACACTTGAAATCACAAAGTTGGTCAGGATTTGTGTTGTCAATGTGTTGTGATTTTATTGGATGTGCATAGAGTTTAGCTAAGCATCAAAGGAACATCATCATGGTGATGCTGCTCAGTGTCAGACATCTGCCCTAGATGGTGTATTTTAGGATACACTCTTTTGACAGGTTGACTCAGGAGTTAACTTGTCATGGCTCCTTCTGCCCCTCGCTGGTTCACAAGAAGACAGCTAACCTTGTCATCTCAGGATTTCTTTGGACTAGAAAGAAAATTCGACGTTTGAAATGTTCTCAGTGACAGAATTGTAGGAGGGCTGTTGCATTTTGATTTTCTTTCACAGCTTGCTTGAATACTTACCCAGTGTAGTATTATATAAGCAAACAGTCTCAAAGATTTCATGTCTCATTTAGAGCTTAATTATCAGGTTAAGAAAAATCTATGGAAATAAAATGAGGAAAAAAATATAAGTTTTCCTTTGTACCTAAACTCCTAAAAATTAGCCAAAGTTGGAACAAAGTATATATAATATAGGGATTTAATATTTCTCAGGGAAATTACTTGAATGTCATTTAGACAAATATAGTTACTGAAAGAATGTTTTCAAGCTTAAGATGATGTAAGATAAATGAAAAGGCTAAAACATGTCAGAAGTATTAGAATAAGTGTCAGAATTCTTCAAAAACACGATTACAGAATCTGTAGTTTAGGGTTGCTGTGGTCGTGTGGAAAATAAAAATAGATAAAAATGTCAAAAAGCAAGGGATGAGGATTATAGGCACAAGTATAGCAATTGTAGCAATTTCAGTTGGTGTTAGAAATGAGTGCACTGAGCAGATAGCTTTGTCTTCTTATAGGAGCATTGCAAGAGGGAAAAATAAAGAATGAAAGGACTTTTCTTTTTTTTTTTCATTTTAAAATTACAGCTAGTCTTATTATTCAGAATGTCAAAGACTACCCTGCTCTTCTGTATTCCCTCTGCAGAAGTCCCAGATCTCATGCAGCTCATACTTTGGAGAAGTATTTGAATCAGCTACTATTTTTAATTCATAGTTTAATTAAATGTTATACTGGGCAAAGGAATTTAAAACTATCATGCATCTGCTAAATGTCAGGCTCTGTGCATTGACTAGGAAACTGAAGTACTGTCCTTGCTCTTCTGTGTAAAGTTTGCTGTCTAGCAGCTGAAACAGACAGACACGACAGAAGGTAGATTAGAAGGCAAAGCGACCATTGGAGGATGGAGAAGGGAAGCCTGTGGCATTGTAGGCACAGGGAGGCGAGCAGGGATCTACTGTCTGGGAATTCCACCTAGAGCATGCCTTGGGGGATAAGTGTTGGAATAGCCAGCCAAAGAGCAGGACATGTTTGTTGTGAAGACACAGGTGCAATTTTTAAATTTTTTTTCAGTGTGTTTTGTGCATAGAGGAAGGACAGATAAGGTTAGAGGGAAGATATAGGGAGATCAGGACGGCCTTTGCACATTGAAAATGCCAGAGCTGTAGAAGGATGCTAATCCCAAAGTGATGTCATTAGCTGTGCATTTTAGAAAGATGACTCTGGCAGTAGTGATGAGTAAAGATTAGGAAGATGGAAAATTGGGAAAGGAATTCTGTTATGGGCTTTAGTGAGCTCAAAGAGCATCATGAAAATCTAAAATATTATAATATTGGAAAGAAGAGACAGGGTGAATATTTTGGGGACTGTAGTCAACAGAATTTTGTGACTGAATTTATGTGGATGTGACTGAATTTATGTGAATGTGACTGAGGGATGAGACAGTTAATTACTCTTAAATGTCTGATGAGATAAGTGGAGAACTGTAGTGCCAGGAGCACTTTTGTAGGGGCAGAGAGAAAGATTTAGCAAGATTTTTGAAACATTAAGGTGAGGTTTTCAAAAGTAAGTATTTATTAGTATTATCCTTATTATTTAGTCACTAACATCTGTTGTGTGCTGTGCTAGGTACAGGTATTATCCTCATTTCACCTGATGAAACTGAGGCACAGATCGTATGATAACTTGTCTAAGGTTAACAAGGAAGTATGTGACAGTGTTAAAATTGATTTGGAACTTTTTTTTTTTTCCTATTTCCCTTTTGAAATAGTGAGTGCTGGGGATACAGCCCAGCGCCTGGTGCTTGGGAGGCCATGCTCTACCATTGAGCTGCATCCCCCACCCAGTTCCCACAATAAACCACTCCCATGGTCTCACTTCTCAGCAAAATCTGATTTGTGATAGAGTTACAGCCTGGAGAGAGGAATTTGGAGCCACTGATCTGCATAGGGGAGATGAAACTACTGGCCGGAATGACCAGTGTCCCTGGAGATTCTGGGGAGTCTGAGATCACATACAACCTTGTTATTTAGAAAGAGGAAGGGAGCTTGACACCAAGAAGTGATGAGAAAAATGGGAAATCCAGAAAGGGTTTTGCCATAAAAGCCAACAGAGTATTATCATTTTTTAAGAAATGAAACAATCAAAAATATTAATATTTTTAAAAATAAAAGAGGGGCTGGGACTGTGGCTCAGTGGTAGAGTGCTTGCCTAGCACGGGCAGGACCCCAGTTCAATCCTCAGCACCACATAAAAATAAAGGCATTGTGTTATGTCCATCTACACCTAAAAATAAATATTAAAAAAAGAAGAGAGAGGCAGAAATATGTATATTAAAAGTCACTTGCGATATTTTCCATTTTGTCACTAACAGAAACATTATTCAGAATCAGAATGAAAGATTTGGGGTAACAAAAGCGGTAAGACCTTAAATTGGGAGAATTTCCTCTATTCAGTTGATAGAGGTGACTCTCCAAGCATAAGGGGGACTGAGAGGAAGCCATGGAGAGTGGGAGGTGGAAGGTAAAGGAAGGGCTTTTCTAGGCTGGGTGAGGTAGGTCATGTTTCTGTAGATTTAGGGTTAATCTTTCTTGAGGTAAGAGCTTGCTTTCTAAAAAAAAATTATTTATTTATTTATTTTAGTAAAGCAAAATTATAATTTGTCATGCTTTTTAAACTTTACAGAACATTATACATCCATGGGCATACCAAGTTGGATTTCACAGTCTGGCATACTGCAATTGAAAAAGCAGCAGGTACAGATGGTAATGCATTACAAGATCAGCAGCTCAGCAAAAATGACGTGCCCATTATTGTGAACAGCTGTATAGCATTTGTTACACAGTATGGTATGTATCAGAGTTTTTATTCAACTCCTGGACCTCATAGTATCACTCTTATAGTTTCTAAGTGGTGCCTCCATTGGGCTGAATTAATGCCCCTTACATTCCTAAGTGTGCCCCTGAAAAGTAAAAACATGGTCACTGCTCAGCTAGCTGCCATTTCTTTTCCCTGTTAAATTCGTCTGAACTGTATAATACCTTTTTTTTTTTTTACCAATTTATTTGTCCTTTGTACATATAAAAATGTTAAATAACATGTTGAAAGAATATAAAGAGTATGTAAAAATAGTAAAAGCTATTTGTCAGTGGTTACAAGCCAAGAATAAAGCCTAGAGTAACTCAGAGTGCTTAAGCATGATTTTTAGAAATGGTAAACTATGAAAAAATATGTTAAAGAATTTGTGTTGTGTTTGCATGCACACGGAGTGTGCTTCAACAGCATTCGACTGGTTGGTCAGATGTTTATATTAAGCATGGTTATAGATGTAACTGGTTTATTTGTAAGATATTTTAATGAGCAGTTAGCAAGTAAAAACAATTTGATTTATACTTATAGGGTCCACCTTCAGTTACAATGTATATGCTATGATGGGTATTTTAGATATGCCTTAAAACTAACCTTTATTGTCATTTATTTTCAAGTTGTCATGAATCTTTCAGATTCATTCTTAGTTGTGTATATCCTTCGTATTCCAAAAGGTAGAAGTTTCTTAACTACATTTTTTTAATATAAACATATTATCTAACCCATAGATAAGTGCCATTTATTAGAGCTTAAGTCTGGAAAGGAGTGAAATACCTGCTTTTAAAGATGTGTTAACCTTTCTGTTTTCCTAATATTAAAGGTGTCTTCTTATCTTAATTTAAAAACAAGACTTAATTAGTGAGAGAGCTACATTAAAACATTGTGTTGACAGAAACACAGTGGTAGGAGTTAAACGTTAAAGACAGTCCTTGTATGAGCAACTGATCATATGCTGATGAAGAATATAATATCAGAAATAACAAGGACTATAACAAAAATAATCTTCAGAAATTATATTTATGTGTACTTTTAATCTCTTTTCTTCTGAGTAGCATGTCATTTTAAGTATTCTACTTCAAATGTAATTCAAGTAGCATTTTTAATGTCCAGATTCATTGTGTTTGCATTATATAGCTACTGGGAATCTATACATGAACACACTCATGGCCTACTGTTACAGAAAGTTCCTTGCAATGGTAGTGCATTTGTTTTCCTGATCAGCATTTGTTTAAAGTGGGGGAAATGTGTGGTTATCATGCATTGTACACTTGTGTTTTAGCAAGAGCATGACCTCATGGGGAGTTTTCACATTATTAGTTACATAATGAATGACATATGGTCTTTCTTAAGCTGACAAGTGATTAAAATATCCTGACTCATTCTAGTTATAGCCAGTTTTACATTTCTCTAGGGAAATCAGAAGTTTTTTTTGCTTTTAAAACCATTTAAATTTAAAACCACTAAGCATCATAGCATTTTCCGTTAAATCTCATGCATTATAACTACTTAACACAAGGTGCATTAACTTGCACATTAAAGCAATAAAGCCAGTAAACCATTTGTTTCTGGAAGTAGAACATGGGGTAAAAGATCAATATTAATCGCATGTATAAAAGGAAAGATTTGATGTGAATATAGAAAAACTGCCCAGTGATTGTAGGATGCAGGGAGTTTGTTCAAAGTCTTTATGTAATAATTATTTTGAACTTCTGGGCCTATTGAGTTAAAATCTAAAAACCAATTATCTGTGCTCTTCCCGTCAAGGTTTAAACTGTATCAAGTTCATGATATAGTTTTTAGGATTTTAAGTTTTTCTTGATGAAGTACGGCAGTTAGTTCTTGGGGGAAGTTGTTTTTAATTTGCATCAACAAAATTATGTTCAAATTTCTGTCCATTTAGCCAAACTTATTTAAGTACCAGCTATTAGAAACTTCCTCAGCAAAGAAGGTAGTGTCTGAGACACGTAGTCAAAATAATATTTTTGTAGAATTTACTTATTCTTGCATTAAGCAATTGCTTATTGAATGCCTACTGAGTTCTTTAGACACATATCTGCTAGATATATACAGTGAATAAGATGAAACCCTAGCAGTCTAGGAGTTTGTAGATTTAAGGATGAGAGACAGACAAGTGTGCAGACAGTGTTCAAAATTCTACAGTGGAGAGATGCAAGGACCCCTGCAGGTGTCCTTGGTATTGGATTTCACCCAGAGCAGAGATGGTAAGGGAAGGAAGTCTTCCCCTTTTTAGGGAAGTTTGCATACTTGAAGTTAAATGCGGCCAGTGCTTAGTGTGAGAAGAAGCATGTACAGTATACAGGAATTTAAACCAACTCCTGTCGATTTTTACATATTCTAATTCTTTAACTTTGCCCTATAGGTAACGGGAAGGCAGGGTCCAGATTTTTGAGCTTGCTGGTAATATGAACAACACCTGTTTTTAGGTCACACTGTTAGCATTGTGTAGGGAAGCACAGGAATGGGGTCAGGGAGTTGTGCAGTGAGGAATCAAGGGCACAAGATAACAGCATATGGAATGGAAAACGGGGACAGTTTTGAGAGTGAGAATATGATGAAATATCTATGGGACATAGTATTTTTCTTAATGTGATAAGCTAGAAAGAAAGGTTCTTACTTGCAAGAATGTAAGAAGGCAATACCATATACTAAGAATGAGGAATTGTGTGTGTGTGTGTGTGTAAAATTTTGGAAATTAAAATACAGGAAAAAATATGTATGTAGGTGTTGAAGTGATGAGGTTGAATGGTCTCACCTAGAAAATTTTCTGGGAGCCAAGAAGAGAAGAGAATTGAAGATGGATATCTGGAATCACCAGCAAAGACTGCACAGGCAGAATGAACACTTTCCTCAACCACAGAGGGAAGGGGAAAGGAGGAGATAAGAAATCATCATGTCATCAAAGCCATAGGATTAAAAGAATTTTAAGGAGGATTCCTTTGGCGTGTCCAAAGTTGAAGCATTTTTCATTAGCTGAAATCAGAAATCCTTCCAGAAGAAAAGAACATTATTGACATTTTTGATGACAGTGTTACCAACAGTGGGACTAGGGACAGAAGCAACACTGTATGATGAAAGGGTTTACAAGCCTGAGAGATAGTAGAAGGGATAAATGTAGGAAACAGCTTAGTTTTGAAAGGAAGAAGAACAAGGACCCTGGGTAGGAGGAGAGTTTCTTTGTTTGTATCATATTAATCACCACTCCTGTACCACCCACTAGTAATTATCACATTTATTTATATAGGGTACCTGGTGAATCAGTAGCTTTGCGAAAGGAATGACCCAACTCTTTACTGGGAAGGGGGAGAAGGTAGAAAGAGAAAGAAACTAATGAATGGATATGGGGGTCAAAGTTTAGGAAAATGTATACTCACTTTTGTCAGTATGGAGACTAGAGTGTATTCTGGGAGATAAGTAAAGATATGGCACTTAAGATAAAAATTTTTAAAAAATAATGAAAAAGATCTTAGGAAGTGTACCACAGGGTGTGCTGATCCAAGACTTCCTGAAAGATGAAGGTGGAATAGTTTGTTCATCGGGTTTACATTTCAAATACTAAAATTAGAAGAAAGAAGTCTTTCACCTCTTGCATAATTTTTTATTTATCTTCATCATACCAACACAAAAATTTGTTCCATGTTTAAGATATCAGAATAGATTTTGAATGGAGACATTTTTTCATTTAACTTTTTCTTTTAATTTTAAACAAACAAAGGTTTAGGATGCAAATATATCTACCAAAAGAATGGTGATCCTTTGCGCATCAGTGAACTCCTGGAGAGTTTCAAAAAGGATGCAAGAAGCTTTAAATTGAGGGCTGGGAAACATCAGCTTGAAGATGTGACAGGCGTGTTGAAAAGCTTTCTCTCTGACATTGACGATGCACTTCTCACCAAGGAGCTCTACCCGTATTGGATCTCTGCATTAGGTAATGTCTGGACTATGGAACATGATGCAGGCTTACCTTTACTGATATTTAGATTTATTTTTAATTTTTGATAATCTAAAAATTATCACATGACACATCATTCCTCTTTTATTTATTCTACCTCTTTATTGTACATAACAGTATATATTATTTTACTTTCTTCATTTTCCCTAGATTTCAGCTAATGAAATAAAGCTTTGTTATACTGTAAGAGAACTTAAGAAATGGACCTAGAAAAGTAGATTATTTAATCATTTATTGGATCATATTAATTTCATTAAAACCTACTTTATTATGCATTAATTGAAGACCAATCCATTTGTTGAAACATTAAAGACTTTAAATGTAAAATTATCTTTAATCTCATCTGTTTAATCTCTATTCATTTTTACATATTACAATGTTTTTTTCTCCATACTTGTAGTATGTTTGTACATTTGTATGTGTGATACACATATATTTTTTTTTCAAATTTTTCATAGTAAACCATAAGGTCTTCGTATTTATTTTCATTTTCAAAATGATAATTTTCAGTCTTTTTTCTAGTTCTTAAAATTTAGCTTTGATTTATACCATAATTATAAATCTGTTTCTTATACAATTAATGTTTCAAAATATTTTCATAAAATGGCTTTTGAATTTGGGTAGATGATATTCCTACACTTATAAAACATCATGCTAGTGAAAATGTGTTTTCATATATCTTTTTTATGAATATATATTATTTTTTATTTTTATTTATTCTAATTTGTTGTATATGACAGCAGAATGCAGTACAATTCATTTTTTATTAATATTCATGTCATAAGAAAAAGATAGATTATATTTTCAAAATAAAGGTAAGCAATTGGAAAACAAAATTCAGGAAAGAGATCAGGTCATACAAAAAATATAATGAGCTATTAAAGTAGTTCAGAATTCAGGCAATTTAATATTGTTCTTAGAAGAACAGACCATATAGCATATGAATAAGTTGTATGTCGCTGCATGGTGTTCTTGGCCTAAGTGCCTCGGACACAAGTGTTGAGAGTTGAGAAATAGAATTATTTATTTGAAAGTATTCAGTATACATATGTATACACACACACACACACAAACATTATACACGCAAACACACATACAGTTTGAAAAGCATCTCATATTATTCCTTATAAGCTTCAGCAAGAAGAGAGTAGTATTGTTACTAACACTTTTCATAATTTAACATGTTCAGAAAGTAGTAGTTTATTTGCTTCCAAATATTCTTTAAATCAAAAGGCTTCACTGAGAATAAGAAAAGTTTTATAGTTTTGTAGGATATTAAAAAATGTAATTAGATAAACATCTCTTTAAGCCCAGCTTCCTTCTACTACTTATTTTTGTTTCAAGGTGATTTTATTATAACTATAAATTTATTTGTAATAACTATTTTATGATGACTTAGAATTTTTCTTTATTTTAAAATCATTTATCAAAAATACATAAGAAATAAGTTTTGCCAAAGTTGTCAGATAATAAAGAAGTCTTTAACATTGCCAGTCTACCTGGAGTAGATAGTTGGCGAGGAGTAGCCAAGCGTCAAAAAGGGATGTGTTCACCTTTCACTTGCATGTGAATTCTTTGAGAATCTACTTGGTGAGTGCTTCAAATACCAGGTTGAATGACCTTTAAGTGTTTTTCTTTCAGATCCAATATAGTTCAGTCAGATATTTCATAAGTGCCCAGTGTTTCATCTGACAAGGATAAACTATAACCCTCTGGGGACATCACAGGAGAATCTTCGTGTCCTGTGCACCTGAGACCAACAGTGCCTTGCAGTGGCATACCACTTATTCATATGATGTATGATCTGTTCTTCTAAGAACAGTATTAAATCACCTCAATTCTGAACTAATTTAACTGCTCATTATGTATTCTGCATGACCAGAAATCTTTCCCAAATTTTGTTTTCCAATTTCTTGTCTTTATTTTGAAAATCTCATTTATCTCATACATGAAAATATCTTTTGCTACTTGACTTCTTATATGTGTAGTAATATTAATTACATTTTATTAATGAATGTAGTTTTCTCTATAATTAAAAACTGGTGACATAAGGACAAATGTTAATTTGTCCTTATTATTATTGAGGGATATAAATAATTCTTAATTCATTTCTGAATTTCCTTTATTTGAGTATTTTCCCTTCCTGCTTTTTCAGAGTTATCTACAGGGCACTTAAGTCCATACAACCATGTTTACTTTTATGGAGCTCATGTGCTGGCAAAATTCATACAAAAGAGATAATACTTGCAGTTTTGTATAGGATTGTACTTGAAAAATGTGTCACAGAGTTTCTTATGTCCTCTGAGATCCTAATGTCCTTACAAATGACTATATACTTTTATCTTCTTAATTTGTTTTAATTAGTTACACATGATAGCTAAAGAATAGAATATGTAGGGCTAAGTAGGAAATGTGAATGGTCTGGTTTCCAAAGGTAGTTGGGTATTGAAAAGAAATAGTTAAGTGTGGTTCCCTTGAGTCACAAAGTCAGGGCAAGCTATTTATTTTAAGAATGATCTTCATTCCGTGTGTCAGCTAATCAGTTAGGCTGAACCAAATCCATGCATCCTTGGGAGTCAAGAACTTTGGGGTTCCTGACCATAGTTTGTCCAGGGATTTGACTTCTGAGGCTGGGCAGTATCTTCCTCTTCATGGTTGATTTCTATTTATAACAAAGGCAGAGGCTCATCAACTTCCAAGTCTGGATCACAGTGTAAGGACTTGTGTGTGATTTCTTTGATTATCTTCTCATTTTTTCCCAGACATTTAATGGTAGCAGGGCTGCTAAAAGCCCATTTGCCTAGATCAGAGAGGATAACAAGTTCATAGCTCTGGGATAGTTCATTCATATCTTTGGGAAGATCTTTGTGATTTCATAAGGAAAGAGGATCAGTAATGTCATTTCCAAATACAAAATATAAAACCTCTCCATAGCTAGAGTTAAAATGCTTTTGGCTTGGTTTTTCAATTTGTCCTGTAGTTTGAGTAATTAACTGAATGTTTTCCTGTTAAGTTGAGGTTCAGTAGTCCATACAGTGGAAGATAAGAAAACAACATACTCTTTTCCATTTTCAAAGTGCATTTTAAATAAAAATTATAAGAGCTGTAGCATAGAGTCATGGAAAGTTTATGTGAATAAATGCTTTTCCATAATTATAGGCAATTATTCTAGAAGTTTTAATCTTTTTCTTCTGAAACTTCTTATAATATACTTGTAAATAATATTTTGAAATATTGGTGAAAGTCAAATTTATAATATAAGTGATTGGCTTAAACCCTAAGATTCCTTTTTTTTTTTTTTTTTTTCCTCCAGATACACAAGATGACAAGGAAAGAACTAAGAAGTATGGAGCATTTATACGTACTCTTCCAGGGGTCAACCAAGCAACACTGGCAGCTATCATTGAACACCTTTATAGGTGGGTGAACTCATGAGCATTTCTAGACACTTCAAACATGGTATTCAATAAGTCATTACTTCTTAATTTAAAGTTGTGTGACTAATATTCTACCCGAGACTGTATATCTTTCACTATATATTTTTAAATGTTTTATTTGTGCATTTTATATAATTTGCTTCATTTCAGTCTCCAGAACTTTCTCTTTCCCTCCAGTTCTCCCTCTTTCTGTTCCCCTTCCTCTATTCTACTTGTCTTCCATCATATTTTTTTTTAATTGGTGCTTTATGGTTATACTTAAAGGTGAAATTCACTGTGGCATATTCATATATATGCATATATGCAAAGCACAATTTGGTGAGTTTCATTCCATAATTCCTCACTTTCTTTTTCCTCTTCCCTCCTCCTCTATTCCCTTCCTGATCCACCTTCTATTTTCATGGGACCCACCCCTTTCCTTTTTTTCTCCCTCATTTTAGTTTAGCTTCATCATTGGAACTGATATCAGCCTTCTTTTCTATAATTAAGTTGCTGTTAAATAGCACTGGAGAATTTCTTAAATGAATCAGAAATAATAATAATACAGCATCCTGAAATGTGTCACGTGTGTAAACAAGAATTTAAAAACTTAGAATTTGGAGGAAGAAGGAATTATTTTTCTTAATGTACTATACAGCCTACATTCTATAGTCCTATCACTGCCTCTAAGATGTGGGGACAGATTTTAAATAGGGAATTTGCAGCATGCAGTATGGAAATAGGAGAGATGGAGTGATCCATTGCTATGTTGAGGGACAAGAGTTCTTAAACAGACTCCTCGGTGTCCAAATCTGAGTACAGGGTTTCCTCTTGGTGAATGCTTTATAAACTCTTAATTTTTTCTAGTTTATTGCTTCCCTGACTCCATATATTTTGGATTATTGGTTAATCAGATATCCTTATCCTGATTTTAGAAGTCTAGAACTGATGATCCCTCAGCATGTGGAAAGAAATGAGGAATATTTTGGTGACGAGAAATCTGAAGGATGAGGATGTTTGAGAATAACCTTTTAAGTTAAAACTAAAGGTTGGTTTGTGTGTGTTGATCTCAGCAAGTATTAGTATAAAAACTATAGTAAGCATGAATTTAGCTTAAGGAATTATTGTAACTCCCTGAACACAGGAAGTATTCCCTTGAATACATTTCTTTAAAATTTTTTTTTTTTGTAGTTGTAAATGGACAGAATGCCTTTATTTTATTTGTTTATTTTTATGTGGTGCTGAGGATTGAACCCAGTGCCTCACACATGCTAGGCAAGTGCTCTGCCACTGAGCTACAGCCCCAGCCCTCCTTTGAATAAATTTCTATAAAGCTGAATTCTTCTAAAAGTATCTAGATTAAGAAAGCTTCCACAGTGTTCCATCTTTTTTATTTTTTAAATTGTTTTCCAACCACTGGTTCTCACGCATGTATCTCTATTACAGTAAAACTGATTTTGTTATTGTGGTGGAGGTGGTACATGTACGTGCTGGGAATTGTGTGTGCTAACCAGGTCTTTACCACTGAGCTACATCCCCAGCCTATAAAAATGATTTTCTTATTGTATGATACAAATATAGTTTATGAGATGTTGAGATACATTTTGATGCAGCATGGAATTATAGAGGAGAGAATGAGTGTTTCATTGTGGGTTGAGTCCACCCTATCCTTTAGATTTAAAGAAACATTTGAACTGGGTATGAAAAAAGATAAATCCAAACTGGGGTCAGTGTGTGCACCTTTAGCCCCAGCCACTCAGGAAACTGAGACAGGAGGTTCACTTGATCCCAGGAGTTCAAGACCAACCTGGAGACCTGGTTGGGCAAAATAGCAAGACCCTATCCAAAGCAAAAAAGTAAGAATGAGAAATGAGTGAAGGCTATCTCTGGAACAGATGAGTACTAGGAGACAAGACTGTTTATAGTTGGCTGGCAGGAGGTTACAAGAGGTTATGAAGGGCATTAGAAAACAATTTCCTTGGACTTCTGATAGTGTCACCAAAAGGTGGAGAGGTCAGTTTGGATAAGGTTAGGTTGATGTAGCATTTTCAATCCCTACCCTAGGTAAAAGACCACTTCTGTTACCAGTCACATCCACTTAATACCATACACCAGATATGTATTATGCAGTATAGGGTGATTAAAGTGAGATTCTCTTGACTGTGAGATGCTGACATGGAGATAAATTTCCTGAATGTTCACAGTCTAGTTTGATATAAGTGCAGAGTGGTTTTGAGAGGGGTGTCTGCAGTTGTTACATCCTCCTTTATTAAATTCCAGTTCCTTTTGCATCTTGTAAACTGTATATGATGATCATACTTGGTCTGTCTATGCTATGCAATTTTGCATTTTATTAGTATTTCTTGCATTATCATATATATTACTATCATGTTGATTCTTTCTGTACCTACCAGAATGTGTATTCTGTATAGACATAACCTTGCTATATGCCTTTAATGGAGTTGGTTTTCTCTTCTTTAGTGTGTATTTTAACATTTTCCAAATGAAGTTAAACGGGCACTAGAGCAGCTGTATGTATATACAGCTGTATATACAGTCAGTGTCCAGTAGAGACCATTAACTACTTGTAGTTCCACTCTACTATATTTTTACTAACCCAACTCTTCATTTCTTGGGATGGTGACTATAGGTTTTATTTTATTTTTTATAACTTTGAAACTTTTATTTGTTAAAACTTTAAATGACATTTGTAAGACCTAAAAGTTGTACCTTACTGATTAGAAGGGTTGATTGATTTATTCATATCTCTTCATTTATAAAAGGCATTATTAGTTATATCCAAGAAAGGTGTAGTGGTTTTATAAATTCAGAGTTTGCATTTTGAGATGTAATTATATCCTGTTCTGAATACCATACACGTGCCACTGGGTGTTCTCCAAACCTGACATCCACTTTCTAGAAAATGTAGCCTATTTTTTTTTTTTTTTGCAGTAATAATATGTCTTTATTTCTTAGGGCTACTTAAGAATACCTATTCTCTTTTGAATGAGACAGATTTTTAATGATTAGTAATACAAATATCAAAATATATTTATAAACATATGCCCATCTACTCCCAAAATGAATATATTTTTAAAATAGCTATAGTTAACTTACATACTTAACCAACCATTAAATTTATAGTTCAAGACAAACAGAATTATACTGTTACCCAATTCTAGTGTTTCTCTGATTCTCCCATATTCTAGTCCTCTTCTTAGCCAAGCTGGACCTGGAATTGTAATGCAAAAAATAAAAAAAATAAAAATAAGAGAGCTCATGTATAGTGGCATAATTTGGCATGAACATACTTTATATACAGAGTTACGAAAAATTATGCTGTGGATAGATAATTATGAATGTAATGCATTCCACTATTGTCATGTATGTAAGAAATTAGAAAAAAAAGAAAATGTAGCCTAGACTGGAACCTGGAATTTGGAACACTCCACTGCATGCCTTACAGTCTACCTTCCTGTCTTGCTCCTACCTGCCTCCTGCCCTTTCTTTTTTTCATTTATGCTGTCGCTTCACCTTTCATTTTCTACCATTCTGCATGCCCTTTTTTTGCTTTGGCCTTAGGTCATTTCATTATCTGGAACTATGTGGACATGGTCAATTTGTCCTCTAAGTCAGCATTAAGTGCTGCTCTGTTACTTGTGCTGATCTCTTAACAGTAGTTTTACTTATGTTCTTAACTTGACTGCAAGATACTTGGGAGAAGAACCGTGTGCTTTCCTTTAAACCACCACTGTGCTTTTTGTATTAAACAATTTCAATATGTGCATGTTTAAATATTATAAATGAGGATTTTGGCTTGCAGTTCTATGCAGTTTTCAAATAGAAGTGTCCCTTAATGAGCTATGCTTTTCTCTCACAGGGTTCAAAAGTGCTCAGAAATCAATCACATGAATGCCCATAATTTGGCCTTGGTCTTTTCATCCTGTTTGTTTCAAACTAAGGGACAAACAAGTGAAGAAGTGAATGTAATTGAGGACCTAATTAATAATTATGTTGAAATATTTGAGGTAAATATTTTATATCCTGCCCTTGTTTAAATGGAGTTGATGTTACTGTTTGCAAAGAATATTGCATGTTTTAGGATGCTACTATTCAGGTCTTTATGGATATTTAGAAACAGGGAAAATATAGGATAGCAATATTTTCTTTCAGTTTTTATATAAAACTAGCTTTCTAAGCAATAGCCATTTCTAAGCAATAGCATTCATTTAAATTTGGCTGCTTTTAAGCCTTTTTTACCATCTGGTGTCTGTTGAACAGAATAGTCCTGTTCTAGGGGGTTTTGTGTGTGTACATGTGTTTTTTCCTCAGTATGTGTATGCATTAAGTATGTCTACTTAGAGGTGTGAAGTTCTGAATTTAACATTCAGTAATAAACACTAGGCTGTTAAATTCTGCAACTGAAAGCATTTTAGGGTCTCTAAAAAATTGTTGTAATGGTTCCTTCAACAACAACAACAACAACAAAATTCTGAAATACTATTATTGTTCCACAGTTTTTTTGCTAAGTTATCACTGTTTAATTATTTGTCTCTTCAACTTGGTATTTCATGAAGTTAGTGTTTTCATGTTTGATCAGTCAACTGCTAGAATAGGAAGATTCAAATAAATAAAAATAAAAGAAAATATGGCCAGGGTTTGAATAGGATAAGTATGGGTTAAATATCCAGTTCCCTTGTATAATTCTAACATCTCTGTAATCTTTTTGAGTGTTTTATCAAATGGTGTTGATAAGACTCAGTTGTTTTCTGGGGTATGGATATAGTAGGTGAAACCAAGTGGGTAGTGTGATAGGTTGTCATTTATGTAGTTGTTACATTTGTATTAAAATAACTTACCACAAGATTCCTTAGAAAAGAGAAAGGAACTATTTTAATAAAATAACCCAGTTTCTATATTAATTCATAGAGGAATGGACACCAGAGTTATTGAATTTTCTTTGCTCTTTTATCTCCTCTTTTTTTCTTCGTTTGTGTGTCCACTGTTTTTGATCAATGGCAACTTCTTTGCAAATGTCTGATGCTGATTTAAAAATTAGAAAAAAAAAATTGTGTGGCTTTACATGCTCTCTTTATTTTCTAGTTTTATACCAATCCATTAATAGAAACTAAATTGTTATCATTGTAGTTATGTTAAACTCCACTCATCTTAAAAGATTTAATGAGCACTTAATGAACATTTGGATTTGAGAAACAAGTCTGTTTCTCAACCTACAAGAATTTTCAGAAAGAGGACATCAGCCCCTTTGCTCTGTAAACCTCCTTAACAATGAGGGCTTCTGTGGGTGGAATCTGAAGCCAGAAGGAATCATCAAAATGTCTTCTGAACTTATGAGACTCTGTTGGCCATGCTGATTAAGATGGCCATTCTCATTTATTTTCAACTTGTTGGTATTTAAATTTCTGAAGAGTTTTGTGAGGATGAGTACCATCGCTCCTTGTACTCTACATTATTAGAATGTCCAAAATTATATTTTAAACAGGTTAAAGAAGACCAAGTCAAACAAATGGACATAGAAAATAGCTTTATTACCAAGTGGAAAGACACTCAAGTGAGTAGTAATAGTTAGATCTTTAAAGAATTAAACAAAAACAAAAACTTCTATTGTAAACAAAGAGATTTGTTTTGTGTATTTTCAAATTTCTTTTGGAAACAAAATAGAAGTAATGGGGATAAAGAATCTTGATAAAACAATGGTAATAATTTTTCAACCTGATACATAGATGCAAAATATGTGAATATAATTTTTAACATAAAGGGGAAATCAGTTTTATTTATTGATTTTAAAAACTCTGTTAAAAATGCCAGTGGATTTCAAAGGAAGCATTTAAAGCCAAAGAAATACCAGAATAAATTGCAAATTCAGAGAGAGTAATGATTCTTTCCTTAATGATTTTGAAAATATAAATTATTTCTTTTATGCTTTTGCTCTGCATGCTTTGAGAAGACTATATTAATGAGACACTTTCTAATATGATGTCTGTAACACATTAATTTTTGTCTTAAGTCGGCTTTCCTAAATCCTGTCTCGCTTTCCTCAGTCATATGATGTTGGATTCATGTGCTCAGGTTGCACTGTGCTTTTTCAAGTTACTCTTATTATTTAAGGAGTACTTACTGTACCTTCTTACAGGCAATCCTTAGTCATCCTCTAGTAACTAGGAATCATAGTGGATTCAGAGTTCCAATGTAAATAATAGAAATGGGTCAGATGTGCTCTGTTTATGGTTACACTTGGATAGTGAGGCAAATACTTCCTTCTGTAGAACCTAAATTTGCCCTGGTTCTGAAGTTTCCATTACTAATTAGAGGAGTTACCCATTGGAAGGAGATGGGGGTGTGTAAATTCTCCACTACTAATGCTGGTATATTAATCACTGAACTAATTATTCCCTCCATTTTGACCCAAAATCATTACTGCAGCTTCCAGTGGTGTTAGCTTTAACACTGCCCGGTTCACATCAATTCTTTTTGTTTCTTACATCCAGGGGGATGTTTAAGTCCTAAAATAAAGGGTTGTGTGAGCGTGAGAGGTAATCATTGGCAGCATTATGTATATAATCATTAGATAAAGGACAAATATCTTTTTGCCTTTTTGTATTTTATATTGATAATAAAGAAATTACTGCTTTAAAATTCAGTATAAGTAGAAATAAGAAAATAATTGTGTATAAACTATAGTAGTTGAAAGAGAAAAGGAGGACAGTTTGATAAAACTACTTATTTTGCTTGAGTATTTTTTAAATCCATACAAAACTCTCCTCTGGAGTATTTTTCTGGCAGTCCCTATATTCTACTCTTACTTGAATCCCTGTATTCTACTCTTATTTGAATTTCTTAGCTATTTTTCTTTCTGGCTTTACTCTGAGTACTCTGTGTTTGCTTTTCAAATTTTTAAAATGTGTCCTTCCTGGAGACTTGTTTATGCATACATAGTGGAAAGCAAAAAATGTCAACTCTTTTTCTTCCTAGAATTTGTGTGTAGCATCAAAAGTGAGAAATAAAATTTGAAAATAATCTTTTCTATGCCTGTGGTGACAGAATAATTAGGAATACTTCTTCAAAGTACGTTTTTAAATGTTTCCCTCACAAATTTCCTCATTAGATTTTATGCAGAGACAAATTTGCCTTCAGAATGATTGTTTGTCCTTTGTGATCATTTAAAAAATATTGAGTTATGGATATTATGTTTGAGTGGTTATGGAACTAAAGTGAATTTCTGACAAAAGCTACTGAAAATATTTTTCATGGATTCATTTCATTCTTTGTTAAGCTCCTTCATTTTATTTTGTTGATGTACATAGCCGTATCTATGGTTTATCTTTTTTGACTTGTATCTTCTTTAGTCAGTCTTCTGGAACATAATGACCCAAATAATTGTTCTTAAATAATTGCCTGAAGATAATTAAAATGAAAACTTACCTTCATTTTCTGCCTAATTCTATCACTTTTACTTTATTCTTCTTACTAAAGTTACTTTTTCTATTTGTAGTTTTACTACTGCTCTGACCTAATTTATCCTCATTCAAATATATCATCTTTTTGAAAACATAGCAAGAACTATTTTATCTTTTAATTGTTAGTATTATGCACACAATATTGAGAAAAAATTGCATGTGGCTCAGTTTCACTCCTCATTTTGTTTATCCTATTACTCTAGATGATGAGGTTCCTGTATTTCTCTTGTCAAAGGCAGCTTATTTCCAGTGTGGCCAGATTCACCATTTCATTTAAAAAAGAAGGGTGTTTGAGAACACTAAGCTCTTAAGTAAGAGACAAATCCCATTGTGATAGTTGTTACTGATTATAAATTTGTATAGACTCCTTATGTTTAATCAACCATACCTTGAAATAAGAACATCATGCTTGTGAACAGGGGATTGAGCTAATTCATTGCTATAACATTGAGAAATATGAATAGGATTTTACAACTGCCTTACATGTCCTATGCCAGTTTTTGTGACATATGTGCTGTTTTCACATCTGCCCTTTCTAGGTTTCCCAGGCTGGAGATTTGTTAATTGAAGTGTACGTGGAAAGGAAGGAACCCGACTGTAGTATTATAATTCGGGTGAGTCCTTGAGAGGATGTAGAACGCCATTGGAAAGCACGAATGTTGGCAGTACTTTCATATATTTTGAATTTTCCAGTGTCTCTTATTTCCTTTACCTCTCTAGTTCAAACAGTGACTGATGACAAGATTGACTTTTCATAGCAATATCCTCTGGGAATTTTATGTTTTAGTCATTTGGAAAGCACATTTTATGTGCTTTAGGTTAGAGTTAGGATTTTCTGTAGGTTCTAGAAAATGATTTGAGCACAGAGGCTTGCTTTTCTCTTTTTAACTTCCATACATTAGGCAAGTTATCTACTCTGTCTCAGTTTCAGTGTCCTCACTTATAAAATGAGGAAAGATAATATTTACATCATATCATTGCTGTGAAGACTCATTAAGTTAGTGCACGTAGGACAGTGTAGCAAATTGTTCATCTCGTGTTTGAGAAATAGTTGTGACTACTGGTGCTAGTATCATTGTTATTCCTGATTTCTCACCCTTTAGCATTTCATCTTCCAATGTACTTAAATATTGGGTAACTTTTTTTCCTTGAGGCTATTGATCATTTTTGCTGAATTAAAAATGGATCCCTCTCATGCTACTATATTAAGTAATTAGTCTGCCTTAGGTATAGTAACAGTGATATTTTATGTTCCTACTTGGTAATACTACTTTTTCTGTATATGGAATAGATATTCTGCCATGTAACATAAATTCAACTTTACCTTCTTCACGTTTTTGAATGCAAAATTAAACCTTCACAGAATTAGATATCTCTAAACTTTAGTTATGTTAAATATATTGTATTTTGCGGGGGGAGGGAGCAGTATTGGGGATTGAACTCAGGGGTAGTTGACTACTGAACCACAACCCCAGCCCTATTTTATATTTTATTTAGAGACAGGGTCTCACTGAGTTGTTTAAGCACCTTGCTTTTGCTGAGGCTGGCTTTGAACTCTCAATCCTTCTGCCTCAGCCTCCTGAACCACTGGGATTACAGGTGTGCGCCACCATACCTGTCTTATATTTCTTACTGTAGGTATTTTTAATAGTTATGTATTATGACTATATGGAATTACCTTTCTTAAAACATGGAGCTAAATGCTACAGTCATCAGCTATATCATCAAATGCTTTGTGACACATTTGCCCTCCCAGTCCTTAGCCATATCATGATTCTTAGTCTGAGTGTATGAGTTTGATCATAAGGGATATGAGAAACTAGTACAGACCAATCAGCACAAGTCCATTATTAATGCTGGAAGAGATATTCAGAGAACATGATTTAACTCTACCTATATACAGACACTTTCATAGTGTATTTAAATTTTACTTACAAACCCATCAGAGAAATTTTTACAATTGAGGAAAGTTGTCACATTACTTTAATTGTATTTATATATAAGACTTCACAATTTTACCTGTAGAAGATCCAGATGCTCTCAAAAAACATAAAAACTGTACAAAAAAAAAATCAATAGCATTTGACTTAGTACTTAAGACTGTAAAATTATTTAGTTACATTTTATCTCTCCTGGTTGTTACCTCACCCTATAGAGATAGATGAAACAAGTGATATCTTATTCATAACAATGGAAACTAGAAATTCAGGCCACAATACAAACCTGATCATCATAATCCATACCTGATGTTCATTATATTGATAAGTCTAATCCACAGAATAATGCTTTCTGAAGTGTGGAGTTCTAGGTGTTTTTAAAAGGGGCCCTGGGTCTCTCTCCTGGAGCAGGGCCTATGGATGTAGTCCTTGTGCTTCAGACTGAGGCTCTCCCTGCTGCCCATTTCTCAGGTTTGGTTTCTCAGTAATCATTATTTAATAAAGGATGATACTTCTTAAAATGTTTAGGTCAATGCAGATCAAAAACATCATTAAGACAATTAAAGCTGATATTTTTGTTGCTTGAAACTCTCCACTTTTCCCACTTTTTCATTGAGCTTTAAGATAGAACAGAGTGGACTCCATTGTATAATTAACATATTCCCTAAAGCAAGCTCTAAATTCCATGAAGTACAAAAGGTAGACACTGTGAGTTACCTGTGGTGTAAGATGTTTTTGTTATTTATGTATGTGTTCTAGGCTTATGAAGAGTAAAGCGAAGGAAAAATGGAAATGAACACATTCCTTTTCTAAGAAATATTTAAATAGGTATTTACTTTTATGGAAATATGTAAGCTAAGTTGCAGTTGCAGTATTCTAATGTTTATACATCTTGTATTTGTTTAACTTTACATCAAAAGTCTAACTGAAGAAGTCAGCTTGCTTTTGGCCAGTATCTACTTAAGACTGGCAAAAACAAAAACAAAAAGAAACAAATCAGAAACCCTGAAAGTCCCAGAAGAGGCAGTGTGCTCATCCAGTGGCCTCCGGCTTTGGGACTCTTGTGAAGCCAGGGCCCCAGGCTGGCACTGCAGATTCTGCCCTATACCCTGAAATCCTGGCTCTTAAATACTTTGGTGTCCTACCATCTGTCACTTGGCATGGCAGGGCGCACCACAAACTACCAAAACCCTGGGGCTTCTTGGCATGACAAACAGCAGTCAGTCAACTGTGTATAATTTAGGGCCCAGGCTGAATAAACAAGTCACTCTATACTCTTGATTAGAGAACTGACAAGTGAAAAGTTTTACTCCTAGGAGATGGTTGGATTTGTCATGTGTTGAAAGCCTGTCTGTGAGTGACTAGGTTATTTCTCCCTTCTGAGTCATTTAATTGCTCAGTAAATGAACAAAATAATTCTTCTTGATGATATCTGTATTGTAATTTCCCTTTGCCTTTACATTGAAATGTATTCTGTTTTATGGAGAAGAGCTGAATGTGCTGTTTTCAATACTTGAGGTATTGTTAGGTGGAGGTAGTATTGCCCTATCATAAGACTGCTTCTGTATCTGAAAGATCTTTTGAAGAAATGTTGCTCTTCTTACAGATATCTCCTGTGATGGAAGCAGAAGAATTAACTAATGATATATTAGCAATAAAAAATATTATTCCCACAAAAGGTGACATTTGGGCCACATTTGAAGTCATTGAAAATGAAGAGCTAGGTAAGTGATTTTGTTGCTAAAGATTATTGAATTACTTTTAGATGAAGAAATCCTTTCTTTGGCAACAAGTCATTACTAACATTTTATGTTTTTCTAAAGATTAACATCTCATCATGAGTTCCCTCCTGCCTTAGTCATGTCTTGACATACGTTGTCACCACTTGAGTTTACCTTCACATGATTTTATTCTTCCAAATAATTAGATTATTTTGTTGACTATGAAAATACAGTGCAATGCATTAGTCATCTCTGTTGCTGCCTCATGAAATAGGCCTTTCTTTTTAAAAAAAATATATATTATTTTTTAGTTGTAGTTGGACACAATATCTTTATTTTATTTATTTATTTTTATATGGTGCTGAGGATCGAACCCAGGGCCTTGCACATGCTAGGCAAGTGCTCTACGACTGAGCCAGAACTCCAGCCCATGAAATAGGCCTTTCTTTATAAGAACAAGAACTTTGATCCATAACAATGTTGTAAATGTCACTACCACCATCCACTTATTCATATATGTCACTTATTTAACACAAAAAGAGAATGCTAATTTAAAAGATGACTTATTCTAAAAATAGTTTTATTTTAAGCCTAGCAGACGCTTCTCTTTTGACGTTTTAATTTTGCTCTATCTTTAGTATATCAAATATTTTGTCATCTTTCGTTCCAAAGAAACTGAAGGGTAAAAAGACATTTTAAAGCACCTTGACTGACCCAGTAGTCAAATACTGAATAAGCTTAACATTCTAATGACACCATTTGGTTTTAAAGACCTCTAGGAAAAAATAATATCAGGCAGAATGTCTTTGTACTTTGACCATCTGTCTAGTTGATACCTACTAAGGTCTTGGGACCCTTTCAGCTATAGCTGTCAAACTGCCAAAAGGAAAACCTTGCCACCCACAAACTCAAGGAAAAATTAAAATTCAATGTTGAAATACCCCGTGGTGCATTGTTAGGAGGACTGCAATCAGTGTTAGAATGAAATAGGATTATTAAGTACTTTGTCTTTCATTCCTTTAGTCCACCTTGATATTTTTATTTCTTTATTTCTTTTTACCACGAGCAGTTCTTTAAAATTTTTATTTGTATTATATTGTTATTTTTTTAGTATACATTGCCAAGGTCCAGTGACCCTAGAGATAGGAAGTGAGTTCTCAATATCTCCTCTGGTGGGGCTTAGTTCTCCCTGTAGACAGAACTACTCTGGCAGATGATTCCTGTAACCTCCCAGCTGTCAAGTCCCACTGATTTGCTTCAGGCCTTACGTTACCTGTCCTTTCTGTGGCATTGATTGCTAATGACCTTTCCATTTTCCTTTCTCTGATGATCTTCCTTTTCCATGCTATCTAGAATCCCTCCTGGGTTCTCTAGTCATTTTGTCTAATTTTGTATTCTTCTTTCTCTGTCCATCTTTTAAACATCCAGGTTTTCTCTTCTCTAGTTTCCTTTGCTAGCTTTCTCATATTACATGTTCTGAATAGACACCTTGCACTTGACTGACACGTGGGGATTTCTCAAGGTCTTCCACCCCGTGGCCCACCCAATTGCCTTTGTTGTCTCCTCTCTTCTTATAGTGCTGAGCACTTGGATTTATACATATCTGTCTTGACAGGGGCTTCTTGGAAGGAAGTAGGGATTCTGTCATTTTTTTTTTTTTTTTTTTTTTTTTTTT
>NW_026000108.1:27840842-27863213 GCF_001458135.2 Marmota marmota marmota | reverse complement strand
TGTGTGTGTGTGTGTGTGTGTGTGTGTGTGTGTGTGTATATATATATATATATATATATATATATATTAGTTCTACCCCAGACCATATATTTTTTGGGCATTGATTATATGTTTTAGATCTTCATATCTCATACGGCTTCTTGGATTATGCACAGTTGTAGACTAGACCCCATTAAAGTCTCTTTAACTGAGCTGGAAAAACAAATAATAAACGATTTGTGTTTTGTGGCTCCTTATTCAGATTTATACAAATATGGAAGTCACATAGAAAGTGATCCCTGCTTGTAGATTGGGAACCACTTAGATAGAGAGTTCTAAGCCCTGGTTACGGATTGGATAGTTGATTCTTACCTGCATGCTATTCTATTTCTGTTGTTTTTGAAGATATTTACTGCAGAATGCGGACTGATTTATTTTAGGGTAAACATCCACTCCCTACCACACTTAGTCTCTCGAGATTTGAGTCAGATTAAATCATGTCCCTCTGTCATAGCTTATTAGAGCTCTGTCTTTAGCCCTGACCCAACTGAGTGGAACAGGCAGAATAAATGAGAACAGGAAGGATCTGTAGCTAGAAGTAGAATCACATTCTACCTGGAAACACAGTTTTTGATATTTCCTTTCAGAAAATCAAGGGATTCTCATCCTAAAAATGGCTGATTATCAAATTGCATGTGATAAACAGCACCTCACAAACACTAAAATTGGATTGGATCTTTAAAAATCATTGCTATTCTTTCTAATTAAAAAAAATAGAAAAATGTTATCTTAATTAAGAATAAGAAGACTAGGACACATCAAGTCATTTTGATTTATGAATGTCTAAGCCAAAGAAGAACTATCCATGTGCATCAAGAGAGAAAATATTTGGTATTAAGAATTTAAATTTGACATGGCTTTAATGTTTGCTTAACAGTACATACAGAAATGGCCAGAAGAAAAAAAACAAATAAATAATTTTTTTCACTGCTTCTAAAGGAGCAGTGGTAGGGAAACAAGAAAAGGCCCTGTGATTGTGTTGGTAGACTGAAGCAGATGGAGCCTGTGTGAATCGTCTGAACTTCTGAAATGTTAAAAATCTTTATTTCAAGTATCATGCAAGGAAGATAAATGAAATATTAAAGGAAGAAAAACATAAAGGACTAGGTAGTCACAAGACTGTAATTGGTAGGAAGAATGTCATCAGGGAGTTAGTGAGTTTTCCAATGTAAAATAAATCCTCCAAGTAATCACATAACCAAAAATGAATAAATTAATTAATGATAATAAACCAGAGTACTAAGTTTTATTTTATTATTTTATTTTCCTATAAATTTTAAAGTAGTAGTTTTCTGTCATGTTATATTGAATACCTCTTTTGTGCACTAACTATTCCATATTATTCCTATATTATCCTGAGATAATGTATTATACTTATTTTAAAAATTAGTATAATATCTCATTATAATATAAAAATGAATAAGCAGAAAGTATGCATTATGCCATGTAACTGCCTGTAATTATATGTGTCTTTGGTCGAAGATGATAAAAATAGATCCTTAAACCTATAAATTGAATTCAATTGATGTGAAATTTAAAAATACAGATGATGTAAGTATGTCAATTTGTGACTCAAACGATGTTACTAGCATTATCATTGTTGAAATGGAGAACAGTTTTTAGAAAAAGCTTTTCCTAAAACAAAGCACGGTCTCTCTGTGGTAATCAGATTCATGGGAAAATAGTTTGTTATAATCATGTAAAATATTTAGGTAACTTTTACATCTTGATTTTATACATAATACTCAACCATGTAACATACAAAATCATATTAGATTCTAGGCTCAATCAATTAATTTATAAATAGGATTTCCCTTTAAATGAATGCCTGGTGTGACATGTGAAATTTGTTCTGGATAGAGCACAGATCTTTCTTGAAGAATGTCAAGCATCTTTGACTCACTTCCACCAATTATTAGAACAAGATCAAACCCTCCGTAGCAAAGCATGTTTGTCAGCTTTCTGTAGCTATGACAGATACCTTAGATAAATCAACTTCTGAGGAGGAAAGTTTTATTTTGGCTTACAGTTTCAGAGGTATCTGTCCATGGATGCTTGCCCCTGTCACTTTGGGCCTATGGTAGCCTCCCTTAGCAGTTGCTACATATTCTGTCATCTGTAATTTCCTGGGGTCTCCGTTGTAACTTCACCTTCAGTCTCACAGTTTTGTGCATCATCCTGTCAGGTCGGCTGGCAGGGACTCCAGATACACCACACACTCCCTGGACACTCAGGCTTTCCTTTGAAATCTCAGTGGAAGCCTCCAGGACCCTGTAACTAACTTTTGTTTTCTGCATGCCTGCAAAATCAGCACCAGGTAGACAATGCCAAAGTCTTCCACTGACATGAATTGTATCAATACCTCTGGGAACCGTGGCTACAGTGGCCTTCTTGGTAGCTTAACGTAAGTGATCCTAAGCAAATTACTAGCTGGCAGCCCTGTGTGACCAGAGTAAAAGTTTACATTTTTGTATGTACCTTTGATCATGCTGTGAGACCTTACCATTCCTCTGATGTCCTCCAAGCATCTTTCTTATTCTCCTGGTACATGGTACTTGGTTTTTATTGATGGCTTTAATCTTCATAACTTCCTGACTATACCTTTAAACTAACTCCTTTTAGGCCAAACTGCAAGTTTTTCCAGTCTTTTCTCTGTTTTTTGCTTCCATTTTTCACTGAAAATCTAGCTCAAAGCATCCACCAATTCCCATGCCACACTGCCTTGGTGCTGTGCTGCCTTAAAATTTCTTCCACTAGATTAATTAGTTCATCACCTTTCAACTCAGCCTCTTGCAAAGTCTCAGCACATGGGCGAAATGTAAAGCTCTTTCTCAGAATGTAACATGAATGGCCTCTAGTCCAGTTACCAATACATATCTCATTTCCATCTTAAATTTACTCTCTATATTCCTGTCCATCTGGTCTTCTGAGTCCCCACTAGAATCATCTATTAATTTCTGCTTGCAATATTCTAAGCTTTCTCTCGCCAGCTTCTCTAAACTCTTTCTGCAAACCAGTTCCAAAAGCTCCTGAATCACATTGTTAGTTATAGACATAGCCGTGACCCCACTTCTTGTACCAATGTTCTTTGTTAGTCACTTTCCATCTCTGTCACAGGTACCTGAGATAAAATCTTTTATAAAGAGGAAAAGGTTGTTTTTGGCTCACAATTTCAGAGGTATTCAGTCGATGGTCAATTGGCTCCATTGGTTTGGGGCAGATGGTGAGGGTGGGGAGCATGTGGTAGAGCAGAGCTGCTAACTTAATGGTGTCTGGAAAGCAGAAAGGAGGGTCTAGGATCTCAGTATCCTCTTCAGGGGTATGCCCCCAGTGCCCTAACTTTTTTACATCAGGTCCCAGCCCTTAAAGATTCCACCGCCTCCCAATATCATCACAGGCTATTGTTCCAGCTGTCAACACATAGCTTTTGGGAGATGTTCAAGTCCCAACTGTGGCAGAGATGATAACCCCTCTATCAACAGCTACTCTTCTAAAGTATGCTGTGATTTTAACACTTAATCCTAAAACTGACCTTATTGTCCACTAGTGTAATCTCTGTGCCTTGAGGTCTTTCACAACTTGAAATAGATGAACTGCCTAAGGAGTCTCATTTCAGTGAGCTTTACTGCGAGTTTTGAGTTTATGAAGCAGTTACTTTCTGTGTAGTAAGATCAGTGAAATGTTTGCTGGTTCCTCCCTCATAGCTGCCATGATACAGATCTCTTTATTTTAGTCAGGATCCTTTCTAGCTCTTCTCCTCATTGGTACATAAACCACTGCTCCCCTCTGATGATATAGATCATTAGAGAAAGGCTTTCACAGCTCTAAGTTTGGCACTAAGAATTTGGTTATTGGGGAAGTAGCAATTGTCTCTGGGAGCTCTGTGTTATTACTACCTGAAACTTAAGGGCAACAAATAAAATATTATTTCAGGTGGAAAATGAATGGATTTTTATTTAACAAGAGAGGCCAGGTTCATTCTTTGCATAGAATTTTAAATAATAAATACTGTTGTGCTTTAACCCAGATAAATAACTGCCAATGTGACCTCTTTTCCCCAAAGGAGTACACTGAGGGCTTAGCAATTTTCATTCTAGTATCCAAAAGAACTATTTATTTCTCAGTAATGCCCTAATGCCAAGTGACATACACACTATATAATCTCTCATGACAGATGGTTTCAAGTGCAACTATAAATTAAAATTTGTTTATTTCTAATAATTTATATTCCAACAATGCTTGAGGACTCAATCATTTTTCCTACTCCTTATCCCTTTCTAATTAATGCCAGTAATGCATTTGACAGTCTAATATGTATTTATCTTCCCATCATGTTTTCCAGCTCTGTCTCTCGGACCTAGAGTTTGTAAGGCTTTTTTCCTCTAATGTATTTCATATTTTGATACTGATGTGAAAAATATACTTAGCTTTTTGTAACTAAATTTAAGTATATATCCACTGATGACCTCTATACCTGCTGTGATATATTTCAGTATAATTAGGAAAACTGTAGGTCTGTCACTGTAGTATCTACTTGCAATAGTGTGTATTAGTGATCCTTCTTTATATAAATGTCTGACATTTGGAAGTTGAATTAGCAATTTAATCTTGTAATAAAGGAGAGTGAGTTTTACTTCAAGCCACTTACTCTATTCCAATTAAGAATATTATTTTTGCATTGTCAAACCAACTGCTCAACCATCAGTTTCCTTACAGGAAGGGTGTTGAAACTCTCTTGTGGTTGTTTCCTTAACATCTTCTTAGGAATGGTAGAAAATTAAAGGAGGATTTTTGAATTCTAGTGCTTTTTGCTTTGTTTACGTATTTGTTACCTTGTCCAGTACTCAAAACAATCTTAGTAAGTTCTAATTATTTTTCCCCAAAATTATATGTGAGAAACCATCATGTAGAGGTTTATATACTTGACCAAAGTAAAATTCAGTGTAATAGTTAAGATTTGGGACTTCAAAATCAGATGGGTTTGGGGTTCAAGTCTGTTTCTCACTAAACTGTTAATATGGCTTTGGGGAAAAAGCTGAAATATGTGATAGGTTTCTTATGTGTAAAATATGAATAATAGTAGTACTATGTAATAATAGCAAAGAATATTATTGTGAGAATTTAAAGTGGTAGCTAATATAAAATAACTTTATGTATATATATTATACGCACACACATACACACACACACGTATACTATTGAAATGGGTGTTATTCCAGAAATGACAATTGTTAATGGGATAATAATGTCCTAGAATAAAGAATTATGTATTGCCAAATATAAAGGGAGTGCTTATTCTATAATAAGTTTTATATTTGAATACCTCTAATTCCAAATATAACCAACTAATGGGTTAATCAGTGATTGAGTTATAATTTTGGCAAATTATGGGCAATTATCATCTTTGCCCACCAAAGCTTTTGGAGAATTATTTGAAGGGACACCAATATTGATATAGCACAAAACGCTTTTGTCTGGTTTTATAAGTAATTATGTGTATTTTTTCTGGTCTAGTCTGATAACAAATACTTTCTGTTAAAATATGGCCCATCAAAGAAATTAATAAAGTATTTTATTCCTAAAATATTTACTGAGCATCTTTTGTGTACTCAGTTCTATGCTGTATGCAGGGGATATATATCAGTAAATAGAATCCTCAAGGTGTATGGACTAATGACTCTTAGGTGGTTTTTGTTTGTTTGGCTTTTGTTTTTCTTTTTAAATTATCATTATAATAATAAGTAGGCTTGCTCCAATAGGCACAGAATGAAGAACTGGATATTAGTTTATTGGCTAAGAATCAAAAATCTGGTAATTTATATTGGAAGCAGAACACATGTTCTCTTACAAACTGAGATTATTGATAACTTCTCAAATCATGTATTAGTAGCAATGCAGACAGGCATTAGGGAACATGTGATATATTTAGTCCATTTTACTTTTAAATATTGTTACCAATTACAATATCATGTTTCACATATGATTACAATGCCTTTTCTATGCTCTTTCTTGTTTGTCATTAGCAGTACTACTTTAAAAAAAATACTCAAGTGCTATATGCTGTATGTTTAGGAGGATCTGAAAGAGTTGAGTTGACTTATATCTGGCTATGATATTAGTAAAGCATCATCAACATCATGTCAGAGTTCTGTTCTTCCTATTTCAAATATGCTATTTCTAGTGTACTGAAAGGTTTGAATGTCTTTTTTACAAGCATATGCCTCTGTCGTTACATTTTAATTTCTTAATTGATTGTCATATTTTGATCAAAAAAACTTTCCGTGAAGCTTTGATTGTAATTATAAAACTTTTCTTTAAACTCGATGCTAAGAATGTATGACACATTTTTCTAAAACAAAATATATATAGATAAAGATTCATCAAAGAGAAGTCTTAAAGCTGTCATTTAATTTCTTTTTTATTGTCCTCAATCATTTTCCTTCATCAACATTTAATGTATAATATTGCAACATTGTGTTTCTGATTGATATTTCCACTAATAGAGATTATTAAATATTATTTTTATAATTATTTTTACATATTCTCTGTAATAATATCTATAATTTCATATTAATTGGCTGTGAAAATACCAACTATATGTTGTTCACTTGTATTGATCAGAAATTATAATATTCTAATCTAATGGGATAAACACAGGATTAATTCATGCTTATTAGTACTAGATAAAATTAATTTTTCTAGTCCTTTTAAAGTTATTTAATTGCATATGCAAATAACTCTCCCTAAGCAAACCTGAATATTACCTGAATTAAACAGAAGTTACAATAAGACACATATTCATTCTACTAAAGGTAGTATACTAAGTTTTATCTAAAGCAAGGTAATTATGAAATTTAAAAGATAATTGCATAAAAAACAATTGTTCCCACACAGAATAATTTATACAACAAATTTTGTTGTGTGCTAATAGTGTTTCAGGTATCAGGGTCTCAAATACAGTTCTGATGCTATTATTGTGTAAACGTATACATAAGATAAATTATGTATATGTTGTGTACAGATCATTGAAAATTATTTTTTAATTTATGACAAAATAATTTTCTTTTTTAATTTGTTTTAATTAGTTTCACATGACAATTTTCATATTTTTATTTTCATTTTGATTTGGGTTTTATGTTTGCAGAGCGTCCTCTTCACTACACAGAAAACGTGTTGGAGCAGGTGCTTCGGTGGAGTTCATTAGCAGAACCTGGCTCAGCTTATCTTGTGGTGAAGAAATTCTTAACCATGGACGTGATTAAACACCACAGAGGTATATGCCATTGCTTCACTTGTAGTGACAGTTGACGGTTTAAGTCATTAACGGATAGTTATTATGACACAAGTGGTATTTTAAAATGCAAAAAATTAATAGCTAAACACAGAATCTGATTACATGGTATCATAGAAAAGAAGAGTATATGAATAAGGGTAAATCTTCTAGCACGTAGTCTCAAGGTAACAGGTGGTAATTTGACGATACCAAGTTTAAAAAGTTTTTGGAAGTAATGGTTTGTGTTTTTAAAGGTTGTTTGCCATTTTTGTGCTGATGGGTTTTCCAAATGTGAGACTGATGATGAGTCCTTTCCTAGAATTATGTTTTTCTTCTTTTTTTTTTTAGAATTATGTTTTTCTTTAGGAAAATTTTTTGGCCATTTAAGAAGCTCAAGATTGGCTCTAAGATCAAGTGCTTTGCATAAGTCTCACTTTTTCACCGTGACATTGGAAAACAAATAAGAACAGAATTAAATACTTTCAGTAAGGATACTTTCCATTCATCTAGAAGAACACAATGTACATTGTAAGGTTAAATAAGCAGTTAGCTCATATAAGTGAACTGTATAAGACAATCTCTGAACATATGTAAGGATTTAAGTTTTTGAATATGAAATTAACCACAAACTTTATAAGTTATATTTAAAATGACCATTACTGTTTTGTTAATTACATATGATTATTCATGCTCTGTAGACACTGAGGTTTACTGAAACTTTTAAAAATTCCCCTGTTGGTCATCTTGTCATACAGATTTTACAATTAAGGGAAAGAGAAGATCAGAGAACTTGAGTAACTTGCTTCAGATTGCTTACATACCAAATAGTAGCTTTGAGAACAGATTGGTCTGCCTTCTAATTATTAAGAGAAACAAATAAACAAAAAAAAAGGATGAAGGATGAGGAGTGCTGTACAGTTCTAAAATAGTATAAACCTGCTCAGTTCAAAAATTACACACTAAAAACTATGATTAGTGAGCTTTTAACTATGCCAAAGCTAATGTGGTAAATTTCTGATTTGACGATCCTGTTCTTTGTATTTAACACTTAATTTGGAAGTATTCTTGCAAAATGCATTGTTTTTATGAACATCCAAATAAAACAGATATTATTCTTTTGCCATAGAAATTTAGCCTTTCAGGGGGCTTTGCTATATTTTGAGTTACTACTCCTATCTATAATCTTGATACTTCTTTCCCATTCATTCTTAGGAATTACCATATAATGTCTCTCTAATCAAGCGAGTGCATCATGAATCCATGCCATAGAGCAGTGGTGGTTTTCATTGAGGGATGTTTTTGCCACCCAGAGACATTTGGCAATGCCTGCAGACATTTCTGACTGTCACAGCTTGAAAGGGGTTGGGAAACTGGAACTATATTTAGTGAATACAGACCAGGGATGCTGCTAAAGATCCTGCCAAACACAGGGCATCTCTGTACAAGGCATTACCTAGAATTCAGATGGCAATTTTAATTGAGATAATCTATGAAATCTGTTCTAGCTCACAAAGTCTGTTATTCTTCCATTTTAATATCAGGATAAAGAAAAAAAAAACATTAGGAAAAACAAAACAAAAAAATTGGGCTATGGATATAGCTCTCAATTGTAGAACATTTGCCTATCATATGTAAGGTCCTGGATTCAATCTTTACTTCCACGTCCCTCCCTGCCAAAAAAAGGTAATGAAAAAGTATTGAGCCATACCCTGTCAATATTATGAAACACAAGTGATCACTTCCCATGGTTTATTTTCTCATAGAGGATAACTTAATTTTCTATCTTTTTTTTTCTTTCTGAAGAAAATTTTCTTTTTTCTTCAAATATTCTCCTAAAATATCCCTAATTCTCCACATTGCCAAATGTTTGAAATTTACACCTACATATAATAACTGAATGCTAGAGGGCTGGCTGTGTGAATAAAAATCTATAATAAATAAGACCTTAAAATGTAATGATAGAAAGGAAGATTTTGTGCATGCAGGACTAAGGGTAACCCAAAGCAAGGATATCATTCTATGCTGTTAATCCTTGAAAAAAAATCAGGATTAAACATGAGCTGATTTAATGCAATTATATGTGAGTAAAATCTCTATGTTGTTTAAAGGCAAAAAGAAACTTTATGTCATGCAGTGACATGTTGTATTTTTGTTCTATTCTCAAACTGGGTATTGGATTGGGTTTTACAGTGACATTGCTATATTCCATTGCATGCTCTACATGTGATACAAATTAGCCCTTCTGTTGGATGAGCATTTGGTCTGTAAGGGCCAGACAAAGCATCTTGCATAAAAACTGGGAGAAGTCAAGGAGAGGAGAGAAAGTGACAGACTTACATGATATAATTTCAGACATTTTAATAAAGCATTATCCTAGAGTAAAATGTCAGAAAACTTCTTCATTGAGCTTTTTTTTTTTTTTTTTTGGTCTCCTTCAATCTTCTAACAGAGTGGGAGCTATAAATGACAAATCCCTGTTCCTACACTATCTCTACATAATTTTGCCAATCCAATATGCAGCATCTGGTATTATACTACTGATAGTTCTTTCTATCAGTACATCAGGTCTGTATGAAAGAAAAAGAATGGAATTTTAAAATAATAAATTTGTTAATTGAACCATTTCCTATTGTCAGCTATTACCAATTTAAAATACTTTTATCCTATAAAATTTTATGAACATTTAAAATTATTTGACTTATATTCAGATAATCAAAGCAAAATAATCATTTTTATTATCCTTCTTTCCACATCTGTTTTATTTCAGCTAGGATTGTCCTATCTTTCATATTTTTTTGAAAAAATCAATATCTTAAGTCATGATTCAAACCCCATAATTTTGTGTGTCTCACAGCAACTGGGAGCTTATTAATGCTTGCTATGGGGTATACTTTGTGCTCAATTTTGGGTAAGATAGGTGTTTATTTCACTCTGTCTTAGAGAATGTCTGCTAATCAATCACAATGACCAGCTAGTCCTGAATTATTGTTCCATTTATTATATACACTATATCTTACAATTGGAATCTAAATGGAATGTAATGAAAGTAAATCAAATGTGATTTCTATGACACTTTACTAGGAGGAAAACTGAAATGATCTCAGAAATAATTATTCTTCAAAACAGAAAAGGAAATATGTTAAAATTTCTGTTTTACATTCTTAAGATTTTTTTTCTTCCATCTTAGAGTTCAACTAGAAGTCGGCAGTTTGAATATAAAAGTAGTTGGATGCAACCACATTTTCTCTAAGTAATGAATAGCTGATTTGTTACCTTGTATTAAAATATAGAGTTCAGACTGGGGATGTAGCTCAGTGGTAGCTGAGCTTAGCATGTAAGAGGTCCTGGGTTCAAACCCCAATGCCCAAACAATAGCAGTTACAATGTCCAAACCAAACAAATACCAGATAGACATCAAAACATAAAAGATGCACTATACCTATATGGTAAACACACACACACACACACACACACACACACACACACACACACACACTTTGTCTCTGTAAATGTTCTATATACATATATGACAGATATATGTATTTCTTTGATTTATTGGTAGTTTTCTGATTTTTAAGGGATAAATTATAAGTTTACACTTCTGTTTGACATAATGCTTGCAACACTTTCTAAATCAAGAACTTGGTGTTCACTGTACTTTAGGGATTTTAAGTTCTTCAATTCTCTTATTTTATATGAACCATTTAAAATGTAGACATCATAAGTAGGAATAGATTTTAGGATCATCTAACATTTAATTTCTGCTCATTCAGTTAAGGTAATGAAATAACATACTTTACTTTTATAGAAATATATGAGAGTAAAATAATTTTATTTTGTCTCTACTTAGAAAGCAATTTGGTGTTTTTCAAAAGCTGCATTTTATTTCTCAGAAACATTTTGTGCCATTGCCATTATTGTAATGAGGAGTTAATTAACTTGAAAAGAAAGATAATAGACCTCAAATTTCATTTCTACTCTACAGATTATAAGCTGAGACATTGGGATAGGAATAATAAAACTTCATTTAAGTTGCTATTTAGACTTTGTCATAGTCCATCTTTTAGTATTGAGTTTCAAACTTTCAGTCACAAATTATAAACAGCTTTTCTTAAGGTTCCATAATAATTTCACTTTAAGTCTTATTTTAATCACTAAAATTATTTAAATTGTCCAAATAGAATTTCATTCATGAGAATAAAATCTTAATGATTGAAATAGAGAAGAAATAATTTCAACATATATTTGTAACTTAAATATAAGATTCCTACATGTTTGTAAATATAGGATTTTGTATATGACAGATGGTTTTGAATTAAATTTATATTAGAATAATGAAAAATGCAAAACTGCTTCTGACAAAATTCAGACCTGGAAAGACTTTCATTGTCAATAGAATTAATAAAATAAAATTCAGACAGAAGTAAAAGCAGCCCATTATGTATAGTCTAGATGAAATTATTTGTTCTCCACTTCCCATTAAATCTTCTTAAATTCAAAGATGTGTAAAAGGTTGAAGCTAAGATCTAGCCCACTTAAAGTTAAAGTACTTTCTTGGATATTTATAACAGTTCTTTATATTTACTATAGACTTGTGAATGTCTTTTCTCTGATAGTGTGATTCTCTAGTGGAAAAACCAATTGGTGAGTTTTATTAGCTTTCTGTTTCATATAGAATTCCAAGATAGAAAATTTGAAGGATTGTTAAGCATTATCTTTACCCATGGGAACAGAAAATCTAAATATATGAAGCCTATTTAAATACAAGGGTACAAATACAGCATGAAATAAATGAGTATTTCAGGCCAGGATGTTTATGGAGAGGTTCCAAGTGCCGAAACACAATTCAAGTAGATTATCCTTGACATCTCTTTCAACACCGAATGTCTCTTATTCAGGGAAATATGATTCTTTGTTTAGTTCTTCTTGTCCCAGTATAGAAGACAGAATTCTGTGTTAGATATTAAGAAATCTGGATTCTTAATCTAGTATGGTAGCTTTTTAAACTTGTCAAATACTATGAGCTATAATTTTGACATTTATATATGAGATGATAGTACCTGTACTTCCTGTTTTGGAAAGTTGAATGATATTGATATATTTATCTATCTATCTATATCTATATCTATATATCTATATCTATATATCTATATCTATATCTATATATCTATATCTATATCTATATATCTATATATCTATATATCTATATATATATATATATATATATACACACACACACACACACACACACACACATATCACCTATAATACTAAGTTTATTTTAGAAATAGTTCATTGTAATTCAGTATAAAATGATAAAAACAATAGAAAATATATTTCCACAATCAGCTGCATTATCAGTAAAATGACAAAGAGCCTCTTACACTTTTCTATTCAATTATGTTTCAGTAGTAACTACACTTATAATTTAACTATTTATAAATAATTATATACCAAAAGTTGTCATTAAACCTCTAGCTCTATTAATCTTATCCTCTTCCATAAAATAACAAAAAGGAAAATCAACTGGGAATGTGGTGGTGATGGGGAATATAGTTGGCATATCCTATGAAATAGATTTATTCCTTGCAGTATAACAATATTATTGTATTTACTAGTCTTAATTTTTATTATTATCTACTACAGAATTAAGGAAATCTCACCCACTGTGTTCTAACATAAATCTTCATGTGTTAATAAAACAATGGAAGGGAGAAATAGTTTAGTTTCAAGAAGCTATTATGTCCACGTTGGTGTTCTCTCAGTTGTATATTTAAATTTTTGTGAAATTCATTTTGAATGAATGCAAAACAATGAGTGAAAATGTATTAGTAATTCTGCTTCCTCCAAATTAAAGAAATACATATTTTCTATGGAATAAATACCAAACAAAGGAAATCATACCCAATTTTATATTAGGAAGAACTTTTTAAGATTTATTTTAAAAACTTTTTCCTTATTTTTTGTTGGTGCATTATAGTTACACATAATGGTGGGATTTCTTGTATATATTTGTACATACACATGATATAACAATACACTTTGTCCAATATCATTCCCCAGTATTTCTCCTTACTCTGCCCTATTCCCTCCTTCTGGAGCCTTCCTCTACTCTACTGATCTCCCTTCGATTTTCATAAGATTTGACTACTTCCTTTCTTTTCCCTTAGAAAAAAATATATGACCGTTGACTTTTTGAATTTAACTCATTTCATTTAACATAATATTTCCAAGTTCCATCCATTTCCCTGCCAATGACATAATTTTACTCTTCCTTATTGCTGAAGAAACTCCATTGAGCATATATACTACTTTTTTTTTAATGCATTCATCTGTTGATGGACATATACGCTGGTTCCATAGTTTGACTATTGTGAATTAGGCTGCTATATACACGGGCATGCATGTATCACTATAGTATGATGACTTTAATTCTTCAGGATAAATACCAAGGAGTGATATAGCTGCACCATATGCTAGTTCCATGCCTAGTCTTTTGAGGAACCTCCATACTGATTTCCAGAGTCGCCGTACTAATTTACAGTTCCACTAACACAAACGTACATTTTTTTCCATTTCAATAGCATGTATTCATTCTTTGTCTTCTCGATGGCTGCCAGTATAACTAGAGTGAGAAGAAATCTCGTATGGTTTTGATTTGATTTTCCTGATTGCTAGGGATGTTGAACATTTATTTATTTATTTATTAGCCATTTGTATTTCTTTTCTTAAAAGAATGTCTTTTTCATCCCATTCATTGTTTTGTGTGTGTGTGTGTGTGTGTGTTAAGTTTTTTTTTTTTTTTTTTTTTTTTTTTAGTTCTTTGTGTATTCTAGATATTACTATGCTGACAGAAGAGCAACTGGCAAAGATTTTGGCTTGATGTCTGTTTTTTTTTGTTTTTTTTTTTTTGGACCTAGGAGTAGCTCCCCCTGCTTGTTTTCAGGCTCCATTTGCATGGTATATCAATTTCCATCCTTTCACTTTCAGCCTGATGCTCTGTTTCCCTGTAAGACACAATAAATCAAAATGTTCAGTTGAAAGTCTAATAGAATAGGCCATCCTGAAGACAAAATCTTAGAGATGGAAGACGAAATGTTTGGCCTTTAACATTCAGAAAAAGAAATATTAAAGAAGTAACTATGACCAGAATACAAAAGAACCCTGGGTCAATATTAAGAGATGAAATATAAGAATCATTTGAATTGAAGAACATTGTGAGATGCAGGCTAATGGAATGAAAAATCTTTTCTGGGAAATATTAACAGAAAAATTTTCAAAATCTTCAGAAGAGAAGACATCCATAGAATGCATTTAGAACTCCAAGTAGACAAGATCAAAACAGAACCTCTTAACAACATATTTTAATTAAAATGCCTAACATACTGAACAAAGAAGTTTAAAAGTCTTAAGAGAAACTATCAGGTCACATTTACAGACAAGTCAATCATAATTCCTTCTGACTTCTTTGTACAAATTCTAAAATCCAGAATTGCTTAGAATAATGTCTTCTAATTCCTGAAAGAAAATAACTGTCAAGCAAGATTGCTATATCTAGCAAAAGTATCCTTCAAAACCAAACAGAAATAAAAACCTTCCAAGATAAGCAAAAACTAGAAGAATTCATGATCATTAAGTTAGTAATGCAGAAAATGCCTTTAAAAAAACCTTCACACTGAAGAAATAAAAAGTGAAACCCACAACTCTCAAATGAACAAATCTCATTTGAAAAGTAGGTAAGGAGATAAGAAAAAGTACCAAGTTAAACATTATAAATAAATCAGAATGGAGGATTGAAGGACAGGGCATGGTTCTTGGCCACTGCTAGCCACGTTCTTCCTCTTTCCCTGATAGAGACTCTCACTGGCACCATGTCTGCCTACCCAAAAAGCTACAGCCCTTTGTGTGAGGAAGACAAAGACTCTCATCCAGCCAGGTGGAGGGATGCCTGCAACTTCCCTCATAGACCCAAAGCACCTGCCGATACGCAGCAGTACCTATGGTAGGATGTGTTGTGCAGAGAAGAGGCCAGAACCACCAGCACTAGTAGGTCCCTGTCCCTTATGAACTAGTTTAGCAGCTAGTAGTACTAGAACACACAGAAAAAAATGGTAGACAAAATGGATCAAGATATGAAGACAGGTAAGAAACATATCAGTTACTTCAAATTCAAATCAACAGAGACCCTACCTGAATAGAATGGTACACTCACTCCCCAGGAGAACAGCAGATTAAAAGAAGCCATAAATATAAGTACAGAACAGGAGACAAAGTACCAAGCCAGCCACCCAAACCTCAGAAAGCTGAATAATATAGGCTCTGTCTTTGGAGGGCCTGGTTCTGCTATATCTTTTATCCAAAGAGCCTACACCTTCAAGCCTATCAACAGAAAATTGACAGCAACCTAGATGAACTGTCGATGGGACTAGGTGGTCTCAAGCACATAGCCCTAGGGATAAATACAGAAATTGAGCAAGATGACATTCTTGACCAACTAACAACTAAAGTGGACAAATTAGATATCAACATAAAAAGCACAGAAAGAAAAGTTTGGGAACTCTAATGATGAAAAGATTGGAAAGATCTCATTTTAAACTCTCAAGAAATTTTGTGTGTTATTTAGTATGTAAATTCATGTGTGTTTGCAAATGTTATAACACAATGGTATTAAGAGATTTTTGTTGAGATGGAAAAAAAAAGAAATCTGAATGCCAAGAATTATTAAATACCTCTGTATAATAACATTGAATGTAAATGGTCTCAGCTTTCCAAATAAAAGACATAGTCTGGCAAAATGAATTTAAAAACAAGACCCAACTATATATTCCTTGCAAGAGACTCACAGGCAAAAAGCTAACACTTCAATAAAAGATATAATGATAGTTACACACTGCTCCAAATGCTATTGCACCTAATTGCTTAAAACAGTAGTAGAATTAAAGATTCAGACCCCAGTACAATTGGTTTAAGCACACCTATCTCACCAATAGATATACCATGTAGATATAAATGTAGTGAAGACTCTTTGGACCTGAAAAATATTCTAAATCAAATGGACTTAACAGACATCCATAGAATATTTCATCTAACAATAGATGAATCTACTTTCTTCTCAGTATATGGGAACCTTCTCTGAGCTAGACACTATTTTAGGCCACCAAGCAACTCTCTATCAGATCATGATAGAATAAGCTTAGAAATCAACACCAAAATAAATAACCCTGCAGAAACTGTATACACTGAGAAACTGAATATTACACTTTTGAATGATTAATAGAGGACAGAAGAAGCAGGGTAGAAATTTAAAATTCTTAAAATCAAAGCTACAATGTACCTGAAACTATTGGGCACTATGAAGGGTGTTCTAAGACGAAAGTTTGTAGCTGTGTGGGCCTATATAAGAAAATCAGAAAAATCCCAAATAAATAACCTATTGATACATCTCAAAACCCTTGAGAAAGAAGGACAAACTAATTCCAAAACCTTTAGAAGAAAGGAAATTATTATAGTAAGGGCCAAAATCAATGAAATTGATAATTAAAGAATTACAAAGGGTCAATGCAAAGAAAAGTTAGCTCTTTGACAAGGTTGATAAGCCCTTAGACAAACTAACCACAAGAAAAACAAAGGGGAGATCCAAAGTTTAGGATGTTCAAAATGTGAACAGAGTTAATGCACTAGAGATGTAGCAAGGGATGGTTATAAAAGAGGAGGAGAAACAAAATAGGAAAAATAGGACCATATGATATGTGATACCTGACCTTCTGATTAGATCAGGAGAATATGATGAATATGGAATGACTATATAGAAAGGGGTTTGGCTAGAAAGATTGCTTATATAACATTGGAAATATTAGTGCTCTGAAGTGAGGAGTTAGAAAAATATGACCTCCAGAAAGATTAATGTTTTATGGAACAGTCCAGGAATCACAGCATTCCAAAGAGAGTTTCCAAAGGCATAGCACAGAGACTAATAGCACAGAGTTCTTACCAGAACTCAAGAATTATGAGGAAGCTGTCATACTATGAAGATCTTAGTGGTACATGCAAGCCAAGAAATTTTCATACCAACAGACTAGAATTGAACTCAGAGCTGACAGCACCTAGAGAGCAGTCATGGTGGACCCAACTGATGTGCACTTTTTGTTTGCTGGGCTAGATTATTCTGGAGCCAGGGAATGTTCTGTTGGGGATAAAGTGGAGAGAGTCAAATGTATGAGCAAAATCTCCCCAAGTTTAGGGACCATGAGGTAGCTAACCAGTGTGGAAGTGTGAATTACTGGAAACATTGAATCTATAACCTTGACTTTGTTACCTCCAACCATACATAACGCCCAACAAAGTGTATGTGCATCTTTATTTTTGCCCTTACTAAATAGGTATCCTTTAGTGTATTTTAACATCTTGAGAGAAGACAGAAATTTAGGTGTGAGAATTTTTAAACAGCTGTTTATATTCTTAACATTTATATTCAGATTTCATATTGCAAATTACTTTGTGTTCTTCCCTCACCCTTAACATATTTTCCTCTCAAAGCTTACCTCTGGTTTCCCTTAGTAATATATAGCTAACATACTCGATCACATACAATCATTATTAAAATAAATTTTTAATGAGTATACACCCAGAGTCAGAAATGGGTATTGTTTTTCCCTAAGCCTGCTTTCTCTTTGACCAATAAATGGGTCATTTAGACAGTAGGCCTTAGCTTTTTTTTCTTATTGGTAAGATTTTAAATGTTTATTAATTTGAACAATAATTAAAATGATGAGTACCATCAGAAGGAATTGGGTGGGTTTTGTCTGGCATAAGCAATATAAAATATATCTCACAATGTAATTTTAGCTCTTAAAATTCTTTGCCTACTTTTAAATTAATAATATTATATCGATTTCTTCACATTCCTGTTCTAATTTAGCTAAAGCATTAAGTCTATCCAGTGTTTTCTAAATTGCTTGCTGTATATCCTTTCTTCTTATTTACTTGTAAAATACCCTAACAATATTTTTCTACATAACAGAGTTTTAAGAGAATGTACCAGAAGACAAATTTTAGTAGTACATTTTAAGTAATTATTTTGTAGTCATAAAATACCTAAAAGGAACCTTTGTTGGCAGTATGATTTAGTACATGCTGGTATATGTGTCATTAACACCATCTGGTTTTGCTAATTACCTATGTTTGTGTTCTTGTTTATGGTCAGATTTAATCCTCGGGATTTTTGCTTTCATTTAGTCATGCCATGCTCATATTTGAGTTATAAGGAACTATTCCCATTTTTGACCTTTATTTTCTGATGCAAGTCATAATAAAGGTTTTATCAAAAAAAATTAAAGCTTATTAGCTTTAAATCTAAGAATTCTTTCTGAAACCTTTCAAGTTATTTTGCAAATTACAGAAACTATACATGGATATTTTAAATCCTGATAGCAACTTTTTGCCCTATGGATTTTTTGTATATTTTCTGATGTAAGGAAAGTCCGATGTACACAGCAGAATAGATGTCTTTATTTCTGGTTTATGAGAAAAGCAGATGCTGACACCAGAATGACCATGTAATAGTCATTTGACTCAAGATCCTGTTTCTTTTTTCTTACTCTTCTTCAATTCTTGTCAGCTCTTGAATATCTGGATTTCATGGGAACCTTTTAGACAGGTGATTTATCATCCATAAGATATAAATACATATTTTAATGTTCTCACCAGAAAGTAGTTGTTAATAGAATTAGTTTAAGCAATTTCTAAGCATGGAACAATGACAGCATTGCTCATGAAATATAATTGTTGTTAAATATTCTACTGCAGCCTTTCTGACTCTGGCCTATCTCATATTTTATCTCATATCATAATTTACAGTAATTTTTCTAATCCCTTAGAGTCCCTGAGTTAGAATTCCTAGATTCCTGAGTTTGAATTTCCGAAGATGTTTTCTTTTATTTGCAATTTTATATTAAGGCTGTTCAATGGAAATATAATTCACACATGTACTTTTAAATTGTATCATAGCCACATTTTAAGAAAAGTATTAAAAAAACCAGAGAAATTAATTTAATTATTTTACTATTGTTTTATTTATTCGCATATGCAAAATACCTCCACATGTAATCAACATTCAAAATAGTGACAGGATACTTTTTATTGAACAAAGTCTTCAAGATCTGGTATATATTTTATACTTTCAGCACACCTCAGTTCAGACTTAGAGCCTTTTCTGTGTCCATGGCACTTGGACGGCACTGGCGGGCCTGTAGAGCATAAAGAGCAATACCCTTGACGAAAGGTGTTCTCCAGGAATTCATCTTAACTGTTTTGTGGTAGATAAACCATTATTGTTTTGTACTGTCAAAACTGAAAGTAAGCAAATGTTTTCTCTTGTACTCTGAATAAAGTGAAAATGTACCCAACTTACAGAAGTAATGCTGTATTTCACAGAGAAAAGTATCAAAGAAGGAGTCTTGAAAATCAAAGAAGAACCATCTAAAATACTGTCTGGAAATAAGTTTCAAGACCGCTATTTTGTCTTACGGGATGGATACCTTTTTCTTTACAAGGATCCAAAGGTAATTGTATGAGTCAGATTTGAGCATGCATACATTTTTATTTGAGTATTGATGCATTCATTACATACCATTCTCAGCCATCTGTGGTGAAGTCCCTGCCTGCAGTAAATAAAATGCATGGTAAGCTGATGATTTCCTTCAGCCTCTGGATATGCATTAGTGTACTCAGTAATAACAGGGGAGAATTTTCTATGGCCTATCTAAGCATCTTAAATTTTTTAGAACAGAGAATAACTTAAGCCCTGAAGAAAGCTTTAAAATGTATTGCATAAACTAGCGTATAAATTTGCATCTTAGTCAATAAAATTAAGAGAAAATGTGTCATACCCTAAGGCAAAAGAGGCTTAAGTTTAGCTAATGGAAATTAATGAAAAGTGGCATAGAAGGGCAAAATTCAAACATTATAATAAATCTTAATGTCTTTCCAACAAATTTCAATGAAGTGATTCATGTAATGTCATATTTATTCATTTAATCTTATTTCCTCTAAGTTCGAATTCCCTGAAGAACTTTATTAGATAATTATAGAATAGAGAACTAAAGATAAATACAGGGAGTTAGATAAATGCTGTAGCTATGAGAAAATTGAACTTAGCATTAGAAAATCTTATATCCAATAAGAACTGGTTGTGTGAACAACAAGCAGCTTCACTTCTCAACCTCAAATTCTGAATCTCTAAAATGACAGTAGTAGTATGTGTCCAGCACTCCTGGTGGCTTTAATGCTTAAACAAGAAAGTATGTAAAAATACATTTTAAGATGAAATATTTTACAAGTATCTATGATGATTATAGCATGCTCATCAAAAGATGCCATTAAGGGCTGGGGTTGTGTGTATAAAGCACTTGCCTGGCATGTGTGAGGCACTGGGTTTGATCCTCAGCACCACATAAAAATAATAATTTTTTTAAAGATGCCATTAATAATATGAATAGAGAAGTCCCAGGATGAAAAAAAATATTCATAGCACATATCCAGGATATGAAGAAGTCTTCCAAAGCAACAATAAGAAAAAACAGCCTAATAAACATTAGAGCAAAGTATTGGACAGACACCACTGGAAGGAACATACAGAAAAGACCAATTAGCCATTGGACTAAAAGTGATTAATATAATTAGTTATTTGGGTATTGAAATTAAAACCATGATAGCTGGGTGCAGTGGTGCACTCCTGTAATCCCAGCAACTCAAGAGGCTGAGGCAGGAGGATTGCAAGTTCAAACCCAGCCTCAGCAACCTAGCGAGGCTCTTCTGAGCAACTCAGTGACATCCTGTCTGTAAAAATAATAATAATAATAATAAATAAATAAAAAAGAAAAAGAAGAAGAAAGAAAAAATAATAAATAAATAAAATCCTGAGGTACTACTTTGTACTCATTAATTTAACCTAAATCATGAGTGAAAACCCCAATGTTAGCAAGAATGCAGATTGACTAGAACTCTCATAAATAAATTGTTGTGGAAGGATAAGATCACACAATTATTGTGTAGAAAGATTTAGCAGGTTTTTTTTGGTTTTGTTTTGTTCTGATACTGGGAACTGAACAGAGAGGTGCTTTACTGTGGAGCTATAATGCCAACCCCACACTATTTTTTTGAGACAGGGTCTTACTAAGTTTATAAGGGTCTCTCTAAGTGCCCAGAGCTGGCCTTGAACTTGCAATCCTCCTACCTGGGCCTCCAAGCTTGCTGGGATTACAGGTATGCCTTACTGTACCTGGCAACAGTTTTTAAAATAAGTTTTTTTTTTCTTTTACCCATGATCCATTAATTCTATTCCTAGGTAGTACATCCTTATAATTAGTTTTATTTGTAAAAACTAAACATTCCAAATGTCTAACAAGAAAATGCAACATTCATAGGATTGAATTCAACTCATCAATAAAAATGATTGGATTCTAATGCATGCAACAATATTGGTGAATGTTCAAAACCTGTTAAACAAAAGAAGCTTGGTGCAAAATAGTACCATATGCAAAACCATTCTATGGTGACAGAAGTCAGAAAATTTGGGGAGTTGGATAGAAAATTGCCGTGAAATTGCCAATGGAAAGATCAGTAGGACAATTTCTCCATCCTGTTGTGGATGTGGGTCACAGGATTGTATACAGTAACATTTCTTCTTGAGATTCATATGGTACCAAGACCGTTGTTTTCAATGTAGAATGGCAGTCATCAGGTGCTGGAGACTGTTTTTATACTGAATATTCACTTTATACTGAATATTCCCTTGTGTAAACGTTGCTTGCATTTTTTAAGTGAATGACACTTGACCGTGTTCTGCTGTGGGAATGTACAGAGAATAACCAGACCTAGAACATTTGTTAATATATTATTTAAAAAAAAAAAAAACACTATGAGGCTGCTTTCCAAATATGAAGCCCCATTTTTTCTTTCTTTCTTTCTTTCTTTCTTTTTTTTTTTTTTTGTGGCTTCTCTTGAGCTCCTTGAGCTCTCCACATGCTATAACTGCTTTCCATATATATATATATATATAT
>NW_026000108.1:27763484-27840831 GCF_001458135.2 Marmota marmota marmota | reverse complement strand
TATATATATATATATATATATATATATATATATTCTTCCAGTAGGGAGTAGGGCAGCCTCTGTGTGGGCATAAATCAATTTTAGCAGCATTCTTAGTTTCTTTGTACATCCTGCATTTGCCTTCTTCCAGGGCAGTGAAATGTACAACCAGGAGGACAACAGAAGATCCTGAAATTCTGCAACTTTTGTTCCTCTACTCAGGAAATTGTATTATATACTGTACTCTAACCTTACTATTCCACTTGACACACCCAGAAGGGAGTCTGCCATATTACATGGTTGTTAATGTTTATTATCATCCTTTAGTTTTATCAGGAGAAGGATAGTAGAATTTGTAGAAATAAGGCACAAGGATTTGTAACTATGTGAATAGAGCACACCTGATTTTAAGGTTCATAAATTTTGTGATTGTACAAGTTAAAGCCAGACTTTACAGATCATTATTTTAGTCATATAGAATAGAATCTGATAAAGAAAAAATTTCTGGTTTCTGATAATAGGCCACTCACCTTGATCTTCTGGGTTAATTTCCTTAATAATTGTTCTTTCATATACATAATATGTTAGTCATTAGGTACATTTCACTGGGATTATGTCATGCTATCTTTATTAAAAACAACAACAACATAAAATCAGTACTATTATTATTCCTACTTTGCATATGAATAAATAGAGCCACAAAGACATTACAAACTTGCCCAAGACCACATAACAAGTAAGTAGTGGAGCCAGAATTCATTCTCAGGTGTCAGATTTGAAAGGCTCTATGAAAGAACTTACTAAAAACCTTAATAATTCACATTATTTTAGCTTGCTGTTTTTGTTCACAGGATTTTATTTTAAAAGGATAGCTCTTTTTCATTAAATGGTACTAAATATTTTCAAACATGGTTATACATACAATTTAATTATTCATAATTATCCTCCAAGCTGATGTAAACTCTACTATCTGCCTCAAAGAAGCTAGTTCATGGAGCAGTGACTCTTAAGAGATGTTTTTTCTGAGATGAAGAATTATAAATATCCCTGAACAGAATTTGTTTTAAGAATTTGTATGCCTTTAAAAGGATCATCTTGCTCTAAGATAATTTATACAAACTGCTGTGTGCTAGTACCCTGTCTGAAAGGTAGTGTTCTTTAAGGACACCAAGCACGTTTATTCTTTAAATCACAGTGACAACAGATTATAGGTTTATAGTCTAATTAGTAAATGTTTAAAAATTTCATTTACACATCTGTCAGAATAAATTATTAATGCAACTGATATTTTAATTTGCACAGTGAAGAAAGCAGATGAGAGATTGTTTTTCTTTAAACTGAAGTTACTGTTACTTTCAACACATAGTTTTACTTTGCCAGTTATTTTTTCATATTGAACATAAGTCCCTATTTATATTGATGGTGAAGTCATTGCCAGTATTAACTTTTCAAGCAATTGCACAAGTAATAATCAATGGTAAAATCCCCCAACTTAAGTAAAGATTTGGCTGTGTTTTGACATTTGCCATTAATATATCTGTACTTGTATGTATTTAGAAAATGATTTCCTGAGAAGGGAGTCGAAATTCCAAATTGAGAAGTGTATTTAAAGCAACTTTGTGTTAATTAGAGATAATTTATGAATGTTCATTAACAACAAATTAGGGTAATACACAGGGGAAGGTATATTTTGTTTTGCAAGTTTTCCCTGCACAGAAAAATGTTAATTAAAATGTTTTCAGACTTGATTTACATAAAAGGTGAGAGGTTTCAAAGAATATTGCCATGATACTGTTAATAGTGTGAAAAAAGCAAGTAAGTAAAGGGGGTCGTTAAAAGTTGCACACACTAATAAGCAAACTCCTTTTAGCTACAGGAATAATTTTTCAAGCATGCTTATTTAATTGGCTTAGTTAAAAGTTTTACTTTGAAATGTGGTGGTTGAAGCAACAGATTACAGACTTTATAACAGTATAGTGCATTGAACTTTTTGGAGGAATTATCCAGAAATTATATACACCAAAAGAGAGAGTTGTAATATGCCAGTAGTGAATTCATCTTGCCAAGTGATTTTCCTTTTATAAAGACTGTTTTATTAGTATCTTTCCAGTTCCTCTTCATGCATATTTACTTTAAAGATTGCAACAAAAAAAAATATTTCTTTTCACAATAGTTGATCTCTCTGATGATTTTATTGGTGTTTGTTTAGAAAGAAAGAATACATTATAAAATAATGAACCTGGGTGCCAGAAGTGGCTCGGGGAATTCACTGTGTTACTTTAGATTATCAACCTCTTAACAAAAGGTCTTCAAAACGTAGGCAAGCCTGAACTTGTCACTGTTTTTTGTATTTCTCCTCCTTACACATGTATGACCACCCTCCCTGTTCTATTGGAATTGCTGCCTCTTACCCTACTTCACTGCTATAAGTTGGTACTGTGTCCAAGGGAATGACTGTCTGAACTATCAGAAAGGACATATTGGCTGTGATCTGATTGACCTCTGACAAAGGTGGCCAGCAGTCAACTCTGCTGCATTTTCCTAAAAGTCAGCTTTCTCTTTGAATATCTCTTACAATGGGATGCTGAGCACCAAAGCAAGCCACCCAACTATTCTGTAATAGATCATTCAAATTTTGGAATGTTCTTTATGAAAGTTGAGAAAGTTAGCAGGTCACAAAGTCAGAAATCAGTCCCTTGGGGACTTAAAAGAAAAAAAAATGCATAAACTATCAGAAAATGACCTTACCAAGAAGTCGAGACTGATTTGAGGAAAATTATAGAAATTCACCTCTCTAATATCGATTGATCGTAACTATAATCCTTTTCAAATTTTCAAAAGGAGTTGTGTTTTCATACTTTGCAATAATGATAATCTACTTCAAATAAGTGAGAATAATTGCAAACGGGGGATAAAAAAATTAAACAATTGTGATCTATTTTCCCAACTATTTTCTATTTTCCCAACTATTTATAGATATATCAAATGGTGTGAATATACTTTATATACAACCAGAGATATGAAAAATTATGCTCCATATGTGTAATATGAATTGTAATGCATTCTGTTGTCATATATAACAAATTAGAATAAAAAAAAGAAAGTGAATACTAGGTTAGGCCTATTTACTTCCTAATAAAGTATGTGCTTAAATAATTTTAAAAATTTTTTAAAAGATATATGTTAAAGCTAAAATAGCTTAAATAATATAATCCTACCATAAAAGTGAACATACCATAGAGGAATGGTACCATAAAGTCACTTAAGAGAATTAGATATTAGGATTTAATTTTTAAATAAATATTCTATGAAAAGTGCATGAGGTGGAATAATTGTCAAAAAATTTTCAATTTAAAGTCTCCACTATCTGGAGAAATAAAAATATATTCTAAATTGATGACTTAAAATTTTAAAGATAGCAACCTTTAAAGGTATAAGAGCATGGAACTGAGTATCAGATGTGTCAGAACACTTCAAACTTCAATAAAAGTTAAGAAACTTTAAAAGAAAAAAATCAATATATTTGACTTAATAAAAATAATGGAAGTAAACAGTGAGCAAAATTATGGCAGATAGCAATTGGAATAGAATATTTCACTTAAGAGACACATAATGTCGTGTTTAATATATAAAGAAGTAGTGCAAAAAAATAAATAAAGACATGGATAAATTGTTGACATATCAAAACTACAAATGGCTAGTAAATGCATAACCAAAACTTCATAAGTCAATTATCCATCTTGGCAAAAATCTAATTCTTAATGATGTTCTTAATCCATTGCCCAGTGTCTGCAGATCTGGAAATCCATCCGTAACAGTAAGGAAAAAAAATCCAAGATACATGTTTTCAAAAATATCTTTGGTGATAAAAATAACAAATTTAGTGATATTAACTAAGGATTAGAAATAAATTCACCACTGTGGACTTTATGATTCCTGCCACAGAGACTGTTGTTCACCAGAGCATTGCTCTTTATCATATTTCTAATTACCTAGCTATATATTTTTCCTTTATACTCTCCTAACCTGCTTGCTACATGGAAACCAGTTTTTCGTTTTATAAACATGTTCTTGGGTTGGGGATGTAGCTCAGTTAGTAGAGTGCTTACCTCACATGCACAAGGCCCTGGGTTCAATCCCCAGCACCACCCAAAAAAAAAAAAAAAAAGTTCTCTACCCTTTACTTTTCAAATTTAACTGTTGTTACAAAGAAAAGACATAATATAGAACTTAGTAGTCAGAAGAGCTGTACATTTGCTACATGGGCATCTGTGCATTGTCCCAGGATCCTAAAAAATACCCATATTTCAAAATTTTATGAGATTGTGTTCTAAATTTATAACAATGATAGTTATTATTTTCTTTGAGCTCACTTTATGCAATTACTGGACTATACCCTTCATAGGCATTTTTTTTTGTTTTATTTTTACAGTAACCCTTCACAATAAAACTTTGTACATTTAATCTTCATAATAACCCAATTTATATGGTCAATAATTTTACCATCCTTATTTACAAACAAGAAAATTAAGTCAGAGAAATTTAAGTAAAATCACAAACTAACAAGGTACAACCAGATTTATACCATAGTCTTTCTGACCTCAAATCCGTCACGTTTAATTATAAATGATATCTGCATACCAGTATGAAAAACAAGATTTCCTTGCAAATGTTTGAGATATGGAGAAAGTTGTGTTATAAATTATTCCCATAGTTATCCTCTTTGTAAAATCTATTATAGAATATCCAAAGGTGAATGATGAGATCTATGTGATTATTATATTATGCTTTAAGTTAGAATATACTGATTAAAATTTTGCCTATGTCAAATAATTTACCTATGTGAATATATATTCATGCATCTTTTAAAATTTTTTAAATCTTTACTTAAGCACAGATAAATGTGTTAGGAAAATTGTGGAGAAAATACAATTCAGTTAATCTATGGTAAAATGTATATTTTTTTGGCCAAATTTGAATGAATTATTATTAGAGATGATATTTAAGATAGCTTAAATATGTGTCCATAGAAGTACATAGTCTTTGAAATAAAAAATGTACAAAAAATCATGTATTATCTAGTGCCAAAATTTGACCCAACTAACATAAATATATACAGTTGTGATTTTGCTCACATTGTATAAAATGTCATGCATTTCATCACAGAATTATGAATGTATTTTAATACAGTGTACTGCCCCCAGGTAATACAGTTGGTGTGATAAAGTTACATAATATATGGCAAATGTATTTTGTTATATTTTTAAAATATGAAAAACAAATCAGTTCTCATGTACATCTGTCCCCAAGGGACATTTGAATGTGTATATACAAGATTATTTAAAAGCATTTATTTAATTACATTGTAATTAAGACACTTCATTTATTAAAATTTTGTATTATATTTATGAAGCATTGGAGAAACTAAATAATTCTAAACTCAGTTATTAATGTCAAGTAAAATACCTGTTTCATTATAAAACCTGTTCAATTGCCTTTTTTTTTTTTTCCTTTACAGAGCAGTAAATATGACAAAATGTTTCCTCTCAGTGCAATGAAGTTTTATCTTGGTGTGAAGAAGAAAATGAAGCCTCCAACCAGGTAAAGTCTGAAAACAAAGGGTTGTTGAAAGGAAAAAAGTCAGGAAAGTAAGTACGTTGCAGGATTTAGAGATCAATGACGTGAGTTTTAACTTTCTGTGAAGTGAATTTTAGGCAGAATTCTTGAGTTGTACCTCTGTAGCAGATCAGGGAACTGTGTGAGTACATAAGGAGGGGAGAAGTTCCCACTGAGACTTGTGCCAAGCTCCTTGGTGATCTTCCCCAAGTAAAGCAAGAAATCCTCAGGAGGATGAGGGTTCCTCCTCTTATCTTGATTGGGACCAACACTGCCTGGGAGTATAAGTACTCTTCCAGGCAAATCTACCCACAAGAAAGCTAATGCTGCCCTCCAGGCTTCTGATACTTGGTTTTTCAAATATTTTGGTCCTAGTCTGTAACCCCCCAACACTTTTTTTTGCCTACGTCATTTTTTTATTTGTTCTAATTAGTTATACATGACAATGGAATGCATTTTGACACATCATATACAAATGGACTATAACTTCTCATTCTTCTGGTTGTACATGATGTAGAATCACACCCGTTGTGTAATCATATATGCACATAGGGTTGTAATGTCTCAGTCTTTCTACTATCTTTCCTTTCCCCATGCCCCCTTCCCTTCCCTCACTCCCTCCTCCCTAATCCAAAGTAGCTCTATTTTTCCCTAGCCCCCACTTTTTGTGAATTAGCATCTACATATCAGAGAAAATGTTCAGCCTTTATGTAACTTGCCCTTTTTGTTATGTTAAATTTGGTATTCCAAACACACAGTAGCTATATGGTACAGAAAATGTGGACTCCTTTTATATTTTATATTTTGTGGGCTTCTGTAACACTTGATTCACCCCAGCATTTACTTTATATACAATTTCATATCACAGATCATTTCAGTTAGCTAATTAATGCTCACAGAAATATTTTTCTTAATATCATGAAACAAGATTTTAATGAACTGCATTTGCTGACTTCTCAGATTCTATTACTACAAATTTCCTTATTTTTCTCTCTATACTTCTTTTCCAAGCTCAGCACATATACCTGTGTTACAACTAGCATGTTCATTGATTTCCCCCCAAAATATATAATTCCAGCCATTTTTGCTGACATTTGGTTTTGTTTGTTTGTTTAGTTTTTGGTACCAAGGATTGAACTCAGGGGCACTTGACCCCTGAGCCATATCCCCAACCCTGTTTTGCATTTTATTTCGAGACGGGGTCTCACTGAGTTGCTTAACGCCTCGCTTTCGCTGAGGCTGGCTTTGAACTCATGATCCTCCTGCCTCAGCCTCTAGAACCGCTGGGATTACAGGCATGTGCCATTGCACCCAAGTCATTCTTTTTCAGATGATAACTTGGATGCCCCCCAAAGGCTTATCAGATGACTCCCATCTGTCATCATTATTTATTGCTTCTCTGCATCTGTAGTATTTTATATTCATGGGTACATACATAAGATAATTTTTTTTGTTTGGACATGATAATGAGAAGAGACATTTGACTTCCTAAGACTCTGATGGAGGAAGAAAGCATCTTTTTTGAAATTTCATATTTTTATCAGTTTTTCAAGTAAATAAATTTTAATAATCTAAGAATAGGAAGAACATAATTACATGGAAATGCTCTATTATATCATGCTAACATTAGTTATAAAAACTCTTCTTCTTAAAAAAATATGCCATCTCCCTGCTCTTCCCCAGCACCTACAGTTTCTGTGTTGCTATTCTGCTTCACTTTTACTTTTTCATACTGTGCTACAATTTACTGGTTCACATGCCTAGCTCCCCAAATATACTACAAAAACCTTGAGGGCAAGATCTCTGTTTTATTCAGGATTTCAATACAAGGTAACTGAATCAGTATTACTGGGTATGTAGTGGTTTTTCATGTAGTTTATTTTTTATGAGTCTGTGGACATTAGTGTGTCTAATCATAATGAGACCTGTCTAAGCATTTTTTAAAAATCTTCCATCATAAGAGTGTGTGTGTGTGTGTGTGTGTGTGTGTGTGTGTGTCAGAGTTTCTGGGGAAAAAATTGTTTTACAGTCATGAACCCAAAAAAGCAAAATGATATTGACTTTCTGCCTCTCTAAAAATATTGATCATTTTGCAGCAGTTACCAAAGCCCTTTGCTGTATTTTGTTTAAACCAATATATTTACACTGTTATTTTGATATTGTTTACCTAACAGAAACCACTTGGACTGAAATATTCCACTTTAAATCAAGAGAAAGCCAAAAGGAGTTCTGATAGCTCTATTGCCAAAGGAATTCTGTGGAGACTATCCAGTTGTCGTTTTGAATTATTTATTTTATGAATCTTGTTTTGCAGGCACCTATGTTGTGAAAGTTCACACACTCAGATGGAGTGGATGGCCAGTATCTTTATTGCACAGGTATGATATCTGTTTTAACTACTGAATGGAATATAGCAACTTTATATATAGGAAATGCTGATATGCTTGTGACTTTTTCTTTTTAAAAAAAAAAACTTTTATAATAGTTTTAATATTCATACAATTAAAATAAACTTTTATGCTCATTTTTTTAAAATATATGAATCTAAATCCATCCATTGCCCTTTGAAAAAGTTGATTCTATCAGACTTCCTTTTTATCAGCCAGCAGTTCCTTGGCTCAGGAGACACGTGCACTTGACCATGGCAGCACAGGGAAGAGGGACTCAGCTATCATCCCACTGGAGTCCCACATCGTCTTTATTTAGGGACAGATCCTGTTTCCATTTCTGTTCTCCATCTTCCCACCCCAGTTCTTCCAGAAGTTAGGGTAGGAGTGTACATTTCTTTCATATCTGGTGTGTGCTAGGTAGTTCCGAACAGTCAACTTGTACACTCCTGTTAACAAACCATGTTGTCTTTAAGAGTGGATGTTCCATCATTTCCCAGGGCTATTCATTTCGTTAGTGGTTCAGACTCAGGGTTTTCTGAGGCAGTGCTTACACTCAGCTTCCCATTTAGTCTCCTCCCTGGAGGAGGACTCACTCTTTCAGAGAAGGGTTAAATAGTCCCATTAATGAGATTGGTTTCTTTCCCAACCTTGTCTGGCTGAATTCCCAGCATTGCTTCACACAGAGTGTTGGCATTCATTGCTAACGATTAAGTTGCCACTCTTCATTACTGAGAGGGTACTTCCCTGTTTCCTTTATAAGGAAGAAGTTAACTTACCCCAAAATCTAGTCCTTACTTGTCTTGAAAAACGTTTTCTCTGTTCATTTAATTTATTAACCTTTCCAGTGGTTAATAAACGTGACTCCTCCAGCCTGCCCCTTCTGTTACCGCACACGAATGCACTTGGAAGAAAAGACTAGCTGCTGACTTTTTAAAAATTCAGGCACTCAGACTCTGCTTAAAAAACAAAAATACTGGACTTCAAGGGTTTTAGTAAAGTTGGGACTGTCTAGTCAAACGCTGTTATAGTTTTTGTCAGCAATAAATCTAATCCAATGCTTCTGTTTTTATAATTGAAGTCAGTAGACTCTGAGGTTGAAATAGCGTAAGCAGAGCCTACTCCTGTGACCAAGTTTTTCCTCCCTGCCCCTCATGTCCTTTCTCATCCTCATCCCAAACACTTGGCCCTATTATTTTCTCTTCCTCCTACTTCTGCAGATTATTCAGCTCCCTCATTAAGATAAACACAGAGGCTCTCTTGGATTAAGGATTTATGGCTCATGGTAGGGAAACAGCAAAGTAGCATAGATATACACTAATGTGTGTGTGCACACAACACACACACACACACACACACACACCAACAGCAAATGTTCCTTACAAGGAGTTCTTTCTGGCACCTAGAAAACTTTCTAATATCCATCCCCTCTTCCCTTTACTTCAAAAGCTCTCTAGATGTCACCTTAAATATCATATTCTCTGAGAAAAATTCCCTGGCCTTCAGAACAGTTAGACCCTTAGCACCTTATACTTCTTCATTATATCCATTATAACACCAATTAAAAACACATGTATGATTAGTTACTTTATGTCTTCCTCTCCTACTAACATGTGAACTCCATGAGAGGAAAGACTGCCCGTGGAGTCTTTGGCCTTTTGCCAAGTGCATACTCAGTATTTCTAAAATAGGAAAGAGGAAAAGATGACAAACAAGTAGCCAGATAAAAATTCAGATGGACATCACTGTGATAAAATAATCTGAATAATCTGCAAAAGTGGGAGGAAGAGAAGATAATAGGGCCAAGTGTTTGGGACAAGGATGAAGAAAGACATGAGGAGCAGGGAGGAAAAGAAGAAGAAAATATGGCTGAGATAAGGAGGGCCCTCGCGGAAAAAAATCCTCAGATATTGGCTTTTTGACTAGATGACGGGGGAGCTGAGATCCGTCTGAAATGCAGATGGGTCATCCAGTATTAAAAGGGGTCATCCTAGGTGCCGGGATGTATCTTAGTGGCAAAGCACTTGCCTCAAATACACAGAGCCCTGGGTTCGAGTCCCGATTCCAAAACAGAAGACAGAGGGGTCATTCTAAGGACAGGGGCCAGCACTGTCCTGTTGCAGAGATATTGTCATGTCTCATTTTATTCCATAAAGAGGACTGTGCAATGGAAGATATAAGGAACAAGGAACGCAGAGACAGATCATATTTAGTAGTCCCTGTTTTAAAAGTATCAGAGATGTATGGTGAAATTAAGAGTTCGGTTTGGGTCACATGAAATCTGAGATACCTTTAGATACACAAATGGAAATGCAACTTGGGTCAAAAACTCTCAGGCGAAAGTTTGGGGCTGAAATGTAAATTTGTGATTGTAGAGAAAGCTGTGGGATTGGATGAGGTAACAGAGCGGAGGGGCAGAAAGATGGAGAGCGCATGGAACATTGTGAACTTCCAAAGTAAAGCAGGCTAGATAAAAACAAAGGAAATAAGGAGGGGTGAGAGGAAGAAAAGCAGGTACTAGATACAAAAAGTCTGACAGGTAATTTGCTGTGGAGATCATGATGTTGTGACCAGGTAGGAAGAAGAGGTCAAGGTAGGACTGGGGGGTTTCCGTTTGTCTTTAAGATAGGAGACTATCTATTTAATATATATGCTGATGGAGGAAATCCAGTGATTGAAAAATAAGCTGACAGAGGAGGAAAGATATTTGAAACCATGAGAGGCCCTGGACAGACGTGAAGCACTGTGGTCAAGTGCACGTTTGTTCATCAGAGCCTAAAAATCATTACTCAACAGTGTGGCACATTTGTTCTCAAATTATTGACTACACATTCTGGTCTACTGAGCAATTATAGATAGGACTGGAACAAGGCTACTCAAAATCAGAGCAAATGAGCAAATGTTAAATTACAAGGAAGAAGTTACGGATGCAGGGAGATCAGTACATTTTGTGGTGGCAATATTATATTCTTAAGTGATTCTCATAACTTTTAAAATGAAATCAGCAAGTACATAATTTGTATGGCAGGCAAAGCTATTAGGAAGGTGGAGAAAAGTGGGGAAATAATCTGTATAGAGTGTGCAGAAACCAGTTGTCCTGCACCAGAACTCCAAGATACTTTCTAGCTGCTTTCTGGAAATTTAAGGCTAGATTTAAAGGGAGATAAAGCTACAGAATAATCTTCTATTTTTTCTCCATCAACTAGAAGACACCCAGAAATTAGAATTATGTTTAGGTTTGGGGCTTTGCAAAATAAAGTATTATAGAATTAAGCATGAGGCTTAAAGATAATTTATAAGGAAAAGAGAGTTTACTAATTCACCATGAAATCTGAGTCAAGCTATGAAGGAAACAGGAAAAAAACATGGAAGAAGAATGTTGGTGAATGGATTAGGAGTCTCAATGAGTCAAAAAAAAATATTTACAGTGAATGAAACAAAGCTGAAAAGATGGGGAGGTCAAGTTAGAAAGTGAGAGGCAGAAGTGGAGTATGATCAGTATAACAGTGAGAGTATGATCCTCAAGTGTATAATCCCTGTTGCATGACTTTTGAAGTCACCAATAGCTATAAATGTTGAATAAGAACATGTCACTCTGACCTAGGGATTTCTGCTTTCCCCAAATCATCATTTAGCATACATGTTATATATCAGCAATTTGAAAAGTCACCTAAATTCCTTCTCTAATAGATTTCTCATAGTTTGACATGTTGAGAACAACCTCATTACATAATATCAAAGTTAATTTTACAATGTTTGGGACCATGACATAAAAACAATCCCAGTGGCAGTCTGAGGCACAAGGATTGCAAGTTCAAAACCAGCCTCAGCAACTTATGCCCTAAACAACTTAGAAAGGCCCTGTCTCAAAATCAAGAATAAAATTGGGCTGGGGATGTGACTTGGTGGTTATGTGCCCCTAGGTTCAATCCCTGGTACCAAAAATAAATTTAAAAATAATAATTAATAACAACATGAAGTGTATACCTTTTTTCTGATTGAAATACCGTACCATCTGCCATTACAGGTTTGCTGAATCAAGGTAATTACTTCTCTAATATTCAAAGGTATATCTTATACATAAACACTAAGTTTAATAACAATAGAACTTAACACTGTAGAGTAATTGAAGATTAGATGAAATGGTACGTGTATATTGATAGGCACAAAATCTACCAAGTAAGCCCATCAATGTAAATTAGCTATTTTAAAGGGTACACCGTATGTATTTGTAGAAATGAATTCTTTGTTATAAAACAATGCATTAAAATGCTAACTGCAACATAAGAACAAGAACTTTAACAAATGATGAAAACAAAGAGGAGGCATTTTGCTATATAGTTCACCAAATGTTTTTTATTTCACCAAAGCATCTTAAACTTCTCATTTTGTAGTTGGTATTCTGTATTTTTTTCCATAGTTGTCTGAAAAATCAATTTGCTTTTCCCAATTTTTAAAAAGTTAATCTACCCTGAGGAGTAGAAAAATTCTTTAAAGATTTTTCTTTTATATGTATATCTCAAGGATTAATCATTCAGAAGCTTATATTTTTACCTGTGGACATTTATCCCCTATTGCAAAATTAACTTTTCTCCAGTCATATCTATAACTGTTTAGTGGGCTAGAATGTATAGTCAATAATTTGAGAACAAATGTGCCACACTCTCTGTTGTACAGCTATTTTCAGTATAAATGTCTGTGTAAACAGGTAACATTTCTTCAAAATTCAATTAGATAAAAAAGTAACATTTTTCAAAAGGTCATAAAATAAGGGTAATTTCTCAGATATCCACGCCTTAGGTTGATTCGGGGATGTAAAAATCAAATTGTTTTTACATTAAGATCACCTTTGGTGTTAGGGAGAAAATAAATGTATAGCTACTTTTATTACAGGATCTGGAAATATAGACAAGTGTATTATTTTTCTATTACAAAGAGATTTGCCAGTTTTCTCAAATATTTTCCCCCATTTGGCTTGGTAAGTAGAACGGAAGGCATGAATTTGAAACTTAGAAATTAAACTGAGACCTCAAAGCTCAGTTCACTTAAGAGTTTCAGGTCCTCGAGCCATGTCGCTGCCAGAGTCAACATCATAATTACCAGTGGCATTCTCATGGAGGGCAGATCGCTTGATTTGGGTGTACAGAAAAGGAGCCAAGTCACTAACACGGGGTACTGCATGACAAAACCACACACCAACAGCGTGAACTCGTGTTTCCACAGCATGAAGATGACATATGGCCGCCAGCTGGAAAGGAACGGAAACGGTCAATAACCAAAAATCCCAAAATTGGAGGTTTACCTCTGATTCCGATTCAGCAAGAGGCAAATGCAACCCAAGCCCAGAGAAGCTTTGAGGTGGGTCGGGATTTGGGTTGTCTTCTATTAGCCTAATGGATTTTTCTGTCTTTTAATGTGACTAAGCAGGTTAAATATTTCCTTGACCTCAAAAGCACAGTAATAATCACTTCAAAAAACAGAATAACAACCATATACACGAAGAAAACATCATGAATAACTGTGCTAGTCATGTTTATGTCACTGACCACCCAGTTATGTATGTACAATGCCACTTATTACTTTTATCTCTAAGTAGCCAAGCAATTTAAATATTTGCATAGAAATTCTGATGATAAAATAACTGTCTGAATTTGGACTTAAAAACTTAGTTATAAAACCCTTAGAGTGAGACCATGGCAGAAAATGTCCAGAGCTTGGTAACTAGATTTACTAGTGACATAACCAAGTTCCAGGGGTTTGAGAACCCATGGGGTGTCTTACCTAATTTAAGGAACTACAAGATGACCCCTGAGCATCAATAAAGAAAGACTTGGCATTTTTCATGAAGGCTGCTATTTGTTTTCTTTTTCATCTGGAGAGATAGGAAAGTGCAAATAATGTCAGTCTTGACATGAAGTGTGGTTCTTCAGGGAAGAACATAGGCTCTTTATTTCCAAAATTCGTCAGCCACTTTGGGACTAATGCATGTCTTTGTACCTTAATCAAGTTCTTCAAAGCAAAGAGAAAAACATTTTATCTTTTTGAGCTTAAAATTGGGATTAAGCTATTTGAATCTCTTGCCCTCCAAACAGAAATCATCTTGGAAAGACTCAATGCACTTGAACCTAGTGATCAAGTTTTTTCAAAGTTTTCCCATGTACAAAAATGAACTTGAACATTTATCCCACTGTAATACTCCTTCTCTAAAAGACAAAGGTTTGTCCTTGGTTGCATTACTTGGTCCTGCTCCACTGATGGAAAGAATTAAGTTTCCGAAAAATTATGACCTTGTTCCTCTAAGTATATATATATATAAAAGAGAGAAAGAGAGAGAGAGAAGAGAAGGGAAGAAAGAATAATAAACCACACTGCAGAGCTAAAGGCTCCTTAAAAAAATCTAGAATCCTAATGTTTTAAGGGTCACATTCCATAGGAATCCAGGACAGAGGACACAGGTTGCACCAGTGGCACTAACGTAGGGAGTGCATATACCCTACAGGGACCCTAGCTTCTCCTGGCATTGCCTTAAGATCAGTTATGAAACAAAGCAAAAAAGAGATTTTTAGGGTGAAAAAATACATTGACATCCAGTGTTGGTGATGATTACACATGTTAATTTATTACATAATCCCAAATCCAGAATTTTAGAAATAATTTTCTAACATGCTTAAGATCAGGAAACTAACAAAACTATGAAAAAAATTGTTAAAAGTTCTTAAAACAGGGGGTGCGTGGCTCAGTGGTAGAGCACTTACCTAGCATGCATGAGGCTTCCATCCTCAGCGCCACATAAAAATAAAATAAAAATATTGTGTCCGTCTAAAATTAAAAAATATTTTTAAAAGTTCTTAAAACAATTCCATGCAATAGTAATTGCTGGAAAAGTTTCTGAATCATAGTAAACTAAACTTTTTTGTAAATTTAGTAATTATGGTGTTTTGTTGATTTGACAAATTTAGCAGATATTTTAAAAATTCTCTAGTGTTGGGAAAAGCACTGAAACTCACTTTAAAAGGCATTTAAACAACATTTAAAGAACAAAAATTTTTTCCTGTGAACCTTAAAAATGTTTATTATAGAAAGATTAGATTCATCCAAATATGTAAGAAAATATATTTATAAAATGACTAACCATTTTTGACATTTTGTTAAAAATAGAAAGTGACATAAAAGGACTAATATATTCATCAGAAAAAAATATATACCAAGGGATATACAGAGGGAGAATTATTTTTCAATAAAAGCTGTTGGCAGGTTAATACATTGGTTGACTTGGATTGCCTGAGGTTTTTTGGAGAGGTGTATGATAGTACCTCATTCAGGCCTGGAGGGCTTCCTGGAAGTAGTGATTTCTAAAATTAATTATGTCAGTGAGCAGAGAGCCAGGTGAAAAGTGGGGGTGAGGCTGGGGATGTGGCTCAAGCGGTAGCGCGCTCACCTGGCATGCGTGCGGCCCGGGTTCGATCCTCAACACCACATACAAACAAAGATGTTGTGTCCACCGAAAACTAAAATAAATAAATAAATATTAAAAAAAAAAAAAAAGAAAAGTGGGGGTGAGTAAATTATTGGCAAAGAAATCACCCATAGAGGGGCAAACAGTGTCCAAGAGTAAACATTAGAAACTCCCTGTGGCACTATAGCTTTGTGTTCTCTGTTTATCTGGAAGCATGTGAAGGTAATTAAAGTCCCTACTCTCTAAGGTAGCTGTGATAATTAAATAATAGTATGCATGAGAGTTTATTAGAATAGCACCTGGCATATGGTTATCATATGTTGATACAAGAAAATAAGAACTTGGAAGACAGTGTGGGATAGGTTTCAAAATTGCCATTTATAGCTGGGCACAGGGGTGTGGTCTTCTAGTCTTGGTGACTCAGGAGGCTGAGGCAGGAGAAGTGCTTTACTCCAAGAGTTATACTGCCCCCTGTCAAAAAGGTCACTCCTTTTTAAAATTATATCAGTAAAACAAAAATAATGAACCAGTAAGCATGCTACAGTGAAACAGAGATAAGTCATCTAGAATTCCATCCATCCCTTTCTCCTACATTACCTTCCTGGTCTTCCTGGAGGATTTTGATGTGCTAAAAAGAAACACATCAATCAGGCCAGCCAGGGATCACATTCCAAACTCCCACTTATGTGACTTTGGGCCAGTTGTTTCTTCTTTGAATTTCTATTTCTGCATCTTAAAATGTAGATCATATACTTTAAACTGCAAATAGTCATATAAAACTTAAAGCATCGGGAACTTAGTGATATGATTATATGTTTTATAACATGGCTATTAAATATTTATATCATGAATATTATTACTGCAGGTTTAGTAATAAAAGTCATTTAAAAGAGTTCATACTGGTAATTTGTATATGCTGGCCATATTTCTTTTTGGTATCATAGGACACCCGTAACCATGCATCTCTGACTTTAGTGGATTTAATATATGAGTGCCTCAACTAAAACCCTGTGAGTGATTTGCTCTGAGAATCCATTCACTGCCCAGAGCTCTGGCTTTGACAGTAGACACTGCTCTCTGCAGCTGGGGGAGAGAGGCTCCATTTCTCTCAACGCTGTGTGACACAGGCTCCTACTGCCTGGAGCAAGCCACCTGGTGTTTACCTACTTGTACATCTTATCTGTCCCTTTTTAAATTATAAATATCTTATCTTCTAAGGACAGCGTGCACATAAATACTGCCCTTCATTCCTCAATACCTGTGCCCTTGGTTTTCTGGCCTTACAACATGCACATCCGTCTAGCACAACAGAGTCTGATTCATGTAAAGCACTCATAGTTTTCTCTACTCTCAACTCTCTCATCCTCTGACTCTGAACAGGTCACTCCCACTGTATTTCCAGCAAAAGGTCATACATTGTTTAGGCTGATATTAAATTTTATAGTATACCTAATTTCAGCATTATATATGTTAATAATGCTTGTGCCCTACATTCTACATTTGAGGGAGTACCAGAGTATTTCTGATGGTGGATGAAAGACAATTGGAACTACTAATGTGATACACAAAACCATATCTTATACTTGATTGGCTTGTGGTCCCCTTTGAGAATCCAGAAACGTTCTATACACTAGGTATTGCACAGCCACAAGGTGCCCTGAATGCTAGTTTTAAAAGTCTACCTTTGTTCCATTGCAGTATACATCTTGTACTTGTATGACCTTGCAGTTTCCCAAATGAATGTGCTCTCTCATGCACTGATATAGAAGGATTTCTAAAAATGTACCTGGTGCAGTTGAACATGCCTGTAATCCCAGCATTCAGGAGGCTGAGACAGGAGGATCCCAATTTCAAAGCCAGCCTCAGCAACTTAGTGAGGCCCTAAGCAACTTAAGGAGACCCTATCTCAAAATAAAAAAATTTAAAAAGGGGGATGCTGCGGATGTGGCTCAATGATTAAGCATCCCTTGGTTCAATTCTCAGTACTGAAAAATCAATTAATTTATAAAAAACATACCTGGGGTATTCTAATAGTCATTATATGGGGGAAAGGGTTTTACTAGTCAAGGAAAATAAAATAAGGGAAAAAAGCAAATCTAATTTCTCTGCCACAAAATTTCTTAAAATCTTTAATATGCTATTATGTATTGTGAATCTCGAAGAGGGGGCTGCAGTGCAGAGCACCTCTGGCTCACATGACCAAAAAGAACACTTTTCCCCTTGGACCCACAAGTACCATACTCTGTGGACTAAGGGTGCATGCACAGGCCATGAGCAGAAATGAGTTGGAAGAGGCCAGTTTGAAATGAGAATCAATTTAGATAGCTAGCCTGTTATCTTTGAGATGATATGTTAAATCCATGTTAAAATGAATTTCCACACTCTATATTTGATTTTGTAGCTCCAAGATGAGTATATAAATTCAGATACGCCATTTGTGTCAAAGTAAAATTAGACCTACATCCTAGAAATAAGCTCTTATATAGAAAGCATCAACTGCTATGTGGAACATATTTCTTAAACATCAGTCATGCCAAATCTTTCTTTCCTATGGGACATTTTATTTTTAGAGTGCAAAAGCAGAACTTGAAAGGCTGCGGCTCAGTGAAAAGCGTGACAGAGAGTTCATGGACCCTAGCTTGAAGGACAGAGCCTCCATCGTGGCCCAGTGCCTCGAGCACAAGGAGGATAAACTTCGAAATCGCACCAGAAAACACCGGAGTTTCAACTGCCTGGAGGACACGGAGTCCGAGGTTCCGCGTGGGCACCAGAAAGGCCACAAAGGCCTAAAGACACTGGGGAAGGCCGACGATAGGAATAGCAAAGCTGCTTTGGACACCGATCATAAATTGCCATCAAAGGTCATTGAAGAACTTAGTGTGGTTCTACAGCGGTCAAGAACCCTTCCTAAAGAGTTACAGGGTGAACAGATTTTGCAGAAAGAAATTAAATGAATTGTCTAACAAATTATTTTTTTTAAATATTGTATACAGTGTTTGTGTCTAAATCAGAAACCAAATTATAATTCCTGAAAGTTTGTCTATGGCAAGTTTGTCTCTATTTAAAAAATCTGTGTAGGTATACTCAGACATTAAAAGAGTATTTTAAAATATGTATATATGTGATGAAGTGTAAGATTAATCTTATTTTGGTCTGAACAAAGCTTGTAAAGTTCAATTGTATTAACCTGTGTAAGAAGGCGCTGGGTTACTTTAAATGGTCAACCCTTTTAAGTAGTTATCTAAGTGGAATAATTTATGAGCAGAAATCTCAAACTGTACTGTATTGTATAAAATGTGTGTTTAAATGAAGTCTATGAAACTATCTGTAACATATCTTGCACTTTGAGAAACCTTGTATATTGTTACCATATGCTTTTAGGTTTACATAGGGTCTGCCTTAAGGTAGCAAATTGAAAAGGGGAAGAATTCATTTTCATGACTGACTAACAAACAGCACTGGGCTTATTTTAAAAAAGAGACAAGAACTTAACAACCAAAGGGGTAGCCTAAGATTTATACTAGTTCACTAAGGACCAGACCTTGGTAAGGAGAAATTGCTTGTTATGAAGAAAAGCTCAGTGTCTAAATATTTTCCCAGAGCTAATATTCTCAGCCAGCTGAAGTGATTAATGGTGGTGTTATTTATGGTGTTAGTGAACCAGCCACAGCATACATTCACTACACTCGAGTTGTTTGTCAGTGGCTGCTAAGAGGAGACTTAACACTGCAGTGGAGGGAGTACGTTGATAGGCCTGGCAGGGATGTCATTTGCCCTGTTGCTGTAGGCAAGCAATATTTTAGGGTTCCTAACTGTATTTTTGGTACGAACAAAATTCACCCTGACGGGATCTTTTTGCTGCTGTTGTCTGATTTTCTGTTACTTTCTGAGATTGTAATATCTTTCTCTGCATTGTCAGAATAAACTGGAAGTGTACAATACATAGCCAGTTTGAGGAAGGGGGAATAGTTTAACTTGACTACATGTTTGCAGTACTTGACTACCAGTTCACATTCCATCAGTCTGTCTGTATTTTTTTCCCCCTTTTAATAAAACAGTGGTCTTCTTCTTGTGCCAGTGAAACTGACAAAGCTCTTGGTTTTTGTTTTCACATAAAGATTAGGCACAAAATTGGGGATTTTCCTAAGATAATACTATCTTATAGTTCTTACGGGCAGTTCATTAGTTTCTTTCAAGTTATATTAGGATTGATGAGGTTTTATAAAAATTTATTTATAGAGCTATGCTTTATTCTTAGTAATTCTTCTTTTTTCTTGTATTTTTTTTTTTGGTGGGGGGGGGGGCGGTGTTCCTATCTGAATTTGTGTACACAGACCCATTTTCAGTTACTCCATGTAGAACAATAATGTGCTCTTAAATGCTGTGACTGTCTTCACTGTAAAATACCACTTATATTTGCTGGGGATAGAGTAGTTAACCATGGCCAGATGGTATTTATTCTTTAAATCCAAATAAATTGGAATTTTTTTTTAAAAAAAAGTAAATAAAACTGCAGGGCAGTTTATAGATAGGTGGCACTATTGGGGAGCCGTCCTTTAACTAAATCGTGATTTAGAAAGAAAAAGTAATTTTAAATAAACTATTATTTCTAATAAATAATATATTACATGACATAAAGAGGCATGTGGAAATTAATATATTTGACAGTAATGAGCAATGGGAAAGTGTCTGGAGTATTTACCTGCCTTATCTGAATATTTCTTGAAATTTGAACTTAAAAGTCTAATGACTTCAGTTTTTCCTCCTTTCCTGAACTGTTGTCTTTGGTTTTTCAAGTGTGAGAGAAAATGGCAACATCTCATTTATTTTGAGTAAAAAATGAAAATTGATTTACAGGTCCCCTTGAATGTGACTGGTCTTTCTCCAATATTTTTAAAATTTAAAGGTCATTGCAAAATAAATCAAATGGATTATCTGGTCTTTTTTTCCTTTTTAAAAAAATTAATTTATATTTCAAGCTGTTTCTACCATTTTCCCGAACATCAACGTGAATATTGCTTTATTTTAAATTAAGCCTATATAACACAAACAGAAGGCACTCTGTATCCTGTAAGTTAATTATTAGCCATGATTCTTAAGTACTTGATTTCTAAATAGATCTTTACCTGATGATTCATCAGAATGGCATGAAGAACTCAAAAACAAGCCAAAGGGATTGAAGCAAAAAAAAATATATGGCTTATGCTGATTTTCCTGGCTCATATGAAAAATTTTAATTATTAAATACGCACGAAGTGTGTATTGCAAAAGGAAATATTTTTGAAAATGCATCAGATTTATTCAGACAGGTTGTAGTCTGCTTTTTCAAGTTGATAATCACTCCATGGAGAAGATTATTGAAACTTGTACTATCTTATCAAAATTTGCATCAAGATTTGTATGTTGTCACTCACTCAAACTTCACTCAACATAAGACAGAATTAGGTTTAAAATGTGAACGTTTTTTTCTGTTACATGAGCAATTATCACATTTATATTTAATCATCAGGAGACAACACAAAAAGAATCTTACGGGTTACTAAAGTTCGTCTTTTTAAAGACTTTTTATTCTAATTTGTTATGTATGACAGCAGAATGCTGTCATATTACATCTATAGAGGCAAATTTTCATCTCTCTGGTTGTACACAAAGTTAGAGTATCACACTGTTTGTGTCTTCATACATTAAGGCATAGAATTTTTTTCTTTCAAGAATTTTTGTTTAAATGGTTCTAAGTTGTATTGCATATTATCTGCCATGGCTTCTATATGTTGAATGTAAAATTTTTAATAATTTAGGTATCTACAAATTTAAAAATTTTCTCAATTATATGAGTAATTCAGAGCCCCAACATTATTTTTTAAGTGGAAGTGATTATGCAGTAATGATATTATGCCAGATTATAGGCTGAATTATCTTCCCCCAAAATTCATATATTGAAGCCCTAACTTGCAGTACCTCATAATGCAACTGTATTTCGTGACAGGTCCTTTAAAGAGGGACTGAGTTTAAATGAGGTCATTAATGTGTGCCCTAGTTCATTTTGACTGGTGTCATAAGAAGAGGATATTAGCACATAAAGAGACACAAAGGATGCACACCCAGCAAAGGAAGGATCATGGAGGACATTCAAGAAGGTGGCCAATTGCAAGCCAAGGAGCAAGGAGAGAAGCCTTCAAAGGAACAATTCCTGCTGACACCTTCATCTTGGACTTCTCACCTCCAGAACAATGAGAGAATAAATTTCTGTTGTTTAATCTTCCCAGTCTGTGATGTTTCATTATGGCAGCCCTAGAAAACCAACACAACACATTTTTGTGTTCATCTGTTGATACTGACATCTGAGGATCAGAATACTCCCTGCCATCTGAAAGCATTAGTCCTTGTACACTTGTTGTCCTAAGTCTCAGAATACCTTTGTATGTCAGTTACAGTTATAATGATAAATGGAGGATACAAAACACATGATGACGTGTGACTGCTTAGAGGTCTTGTAGATAGTTAACTTGAACACTTTTAAAATAATATAGCCTGACCAACCCCAAATTGTAGTGCAGCAAAAGTTACAGTTGGGAGCTGCTTTCCAAAATTCAAGTTGTCCGATACCAGGAACCCCTATTCCAGCTCAGTAAAGATGTTTAACCCTGTATACCATCTGAGAAAGAATATGGTCAATCCATTTAAAGAACAACCAAGGACATGTTTAATCAAACAACTGAGCAATGAAATAGACCAAAGAGGCAAAAAGTCAATTCATTCATCCAGGTGAACCAAAACATGATCCTGCAGTCTACAGCAGACAGGCTATTACCTTCATCAAATAAAAGTGACAGTCGTGACAATCACCCTCTCACTGGAGAACATCTCATCTGCCTTTCCAGCTATTGCTTCATTTGTCTGCTTCACTTTCTTTTTCCCCCCTCCCATTCTCTCTTGGAACCTCTTCATTAAGCCTTTTCTTTCTTTACCCTAATTGTTCTTGGCAAGGGCAGAGCAACCTTATTGTCAACCTAAATGGACATTGTGGACATGTCATTGTGTTTGATAGGCCATTGTGCGTGTTAACGGTTCATAGTTAGTCACCCCTCTTTTGTGTGATGTCTCCTAGTATTCCTCTCCTGGACACTATTGTAATGGCTTTCCTCCTTCCTCACCAGTCACTCTAATTAGATCTTCTTCTAGAAAGCATAACTCCTTAAGGACTCCATCTGGTCTCCTAGCTGTGAATGCAGTGCATCTTCCTACCATCCTGTTTTTCAATCTGTTTGAGAGGTTTCTGTCCATGGTAACTTGTCTTCACTGTTTTGGGGCCTGTGATGAGGCCGAAATTTATGTTGGGAAGCACATGGTAGAGCAAGTCTGCTCACTTTATGGCAACTGGGAAACAAAGAGAAGAAAGGGGAAGGGTCCAGATATCCCCAGTGACCTAGTTTTCCTTCTATGAGGATCCCCCTTCCTGAAGGTGTCACCCTCTCTATATCATCATTGTCTGGGGACTAAGACTTCAACACTTCACACTGGGAAATGTTCAGGATTCAACCATAGCACAAACCCATTGATCACCAGGCTGATTCACCTATCTACCTAGGTTTCCCACTGGCATCTCCTACATACCGTGTCTAAAGCTCTTTATCTGCACCTTAGCCTTTCCATTTCATCCTTTCTTGTTCCTTTTCAAGGGCTTGGACACAGATTTTTGAGCAATATTTAGTTAATGAGGGGGCAGAGCTGGCACTTGAACTCATGCAGTCTAGATTAAGTGTGGACTTAAAAGTGTTCTAATGTCAAAGCGTACACAGGGTAGAGGTGAATGTGATGATTTGTATTAAAACAGATCAAGGGTGTGTCTTTTAATTTCTAAAGTACCTGCTAAAAGAACATGTGATACTTGTCTTTATAGATCTTTATTAGTAATCCAAAAGATCAAGCTGATACCAATGAAGTGATAGATATAAGGCCAAATACATCCGGAACTGCATAAAATGCAGAATAAAGAATTTCAAAATTAAAAGCATACAACAAAACCTGTATTCAACTTTCCATAGACTCATGTTAACTGTAAAGAAGGTGTTGAAAATAAGAGCTTGAAGAAAATATGAATATAAAGAAAGCTGGTGTCCCAAAACAGGAAGCATTACTTCAAATAAAGGTAAACATTTCTTATACAAAAGAGGTTTTTCTTCCAGGGACAAGCTCTTTATATTTCCAACTCAAATTTTAAGCTACAAGGTTGATGCTGTAAGGTTCTAGAAAGCGCTGACGACAGCCTAAATAACTCTGGGTACGCCTCTGCCTGTCCAGTGTCTCACTCCACACATCCTACGAATGATGACCCTGATGGAAGGATTTTTATATTCATATTGAAAATAGTGCAGAACTTATTAAAAGTAACATTCTTAAGTAAATTTGTATTAATCCTATTTCTTAATCATTTTCTGTACAGTTGCTCAGTTACCTAATAATAATAGTGACAATCCTTCAATGAAATATAGTTCTTTGACAGATGAACTTAGCCTTTGCTACCAAGTAGTTTATCAGGCTTGTTCTGTCACATGGATATGATTCTAACTATGCACCAACTCATGTCTCTCTCTCAAATAAAATGGTGAAATTAATTTATAATAGTACCTGAAAGAGAAGGTTTAATCAGTCATTTCCCCACTCAATAGGGTTGCCAAGTTGAATAAGGAAATTAGACTTTTAATATTTTAGAGCAAATTAGAAATCACACATTTAACATGATAAATCATATTCCTAGAAATGTGATGGTTCTTATAAGTAGGATTTTTGCAAAACATAATAACTTATTTTACTCCATCTCATGAGCAATGGTGTGTATTCATATGGCAAGGAACAATGTGTACATGTTCCAGATCAATCAGAACTTTTCCAAGATTTTATAATCATATTGCAAAATTACCAGGACTGAAGTATAGGCATGTAGTTAGGTAGAGATGAGCAGGAATATGAGGCCTTGGCCAGTAATTGACTCAGATGTTCCTGTCTCCTGCCATATTCTGGAAAGAAGTTTGATGCTGTCTCCTGTAGATTCACAAATATATTATGTTCACAAAGTTATGCATGTGACCACGAGCAGCTCTGAGGATCAGTTGACTGTTAAATGACCTTCCACCAATGGCGTCAGTCCAGAAAGGGCAAAATAACCCAAATATGCAGTTGCATGCCTCAGATTCCACACAGCGAAGGATTGTGACTTCCCCCAAATGTGCAGCAGCTCCACGCACCATAGAGCCCAAAGAGGCATGGCTACCTGCCACACCAGGTTTCATACCATTGCAGGTTGCCATCCCCTCTCCTAACAGAACACAGAAAGTGTTGGGCACATTTTGGACCTTAGCAGATCTTCCTACCCAGCTCACTTTCCCTCCCTTTTCTGCACCTGGCAATAAATGTGCTCTAATTACCATCTCTGCCTTGCCGTCCTTCTGTTTCTGAACCAGAGTAATTAACCTGATCTTAGGCATTACACCCAAAGTGCAGGAATTAGCCCACGGTGGACTATCAACCTCGGCATCAGATCCTTCTTTATGAGGTTTTACTGAAATGACTGAACCTCATTCAGTGACATGTCATAACTATGTCTACAGAGGAATTCAAAAGCTTTAAAGAATCTTAAAAGCATTCATTCAACCAATAACATTGAAATATTATAAGAGTTTAAATGATTTCTGTGAGTTGACTGTTCAAATGACAATAAACACTGGGTGTAATTGCATATATTAAAAGATATAATCTGCAATCAGTTAAAGTCATTAAAGTTTAATTGTAAATTTCTAGCAATGCACATTTTAAATCTGCAAAATAAACTCCTGCACCAATCATTACAAAAGGTCTTACTAGTAGCCTATAGGCCCTAGGGGATTTCCTGTTATGCCCCAGGACAAAGTGGCAAATATTGCTTCTGTGACTACATATATGTGACCAGTAATAAACCTGACACCTAGTGAAATTTATTTGCATAATTTTGATAAGTGTTTATGTGGCAATGGAGTAATATTTATTGTTTAATGTTATTTTTTGTATTCTTTTGTTTTTCTCTTTTTTTTTTCTTTTTTCCCTTTGTTAGTTACATTTAAAAGGAAAAATGGAGAAATTTCATTTATTCTATAAAGCCATCATCTTATACTGGAAATACAAATCTATTCTCTTTTAATTTGGATTAATATACATTTTACAGCTTGATTTTTTGAAGATGCATATTTTTATAAATTTCCCATCTTACTTACCCAGTGGATTAAAGTATAATTTCCTTTTACAAGCAATACTGAAAAAAAGTACAAGCTTACTTTTCAGAAATTCTGTAAGTTTTTCTACTTACCAATTATAGTAGAAAGAATTATTCTGAAATAAAATTGCTTACTTTTTCAATTTTAAAATAGTTGAGCAAAGACTGATTAGCAAATGCCAATGGTTTACATTCATAAAGTCTTTCTTAAGCCACTCCTTGGATCAGTCTAAGAACTTTGGGACAAAAAAGGTTGAGCCAATTGCAGATGAGTAATCCAAATTCTGATATGATGTTCCTGAGGATGAAAACCCCCTTGTCAAGTTAGTGTCTTGTACATTTCAATGGTTATAGTGATGCCTTTTAATGGTTATAATGATGTATTAAGCATTTATAATGTGCAAGCGTTTATAACTTGCCTAACTTGCAAGATTTTTTAAAAGGATAAACAAGGTAGTGTATTTAATACATGTTGCACTCTACTAGTCACGTGTCCTGAACACTTAGTGTATGCTAGTTCCCTTCCCATCCATTTGGCGGTGGTGGTTGTTGTTGTTCATTTATCCTTTCATTCCATTTTTTAATTTTTTTTTTTTAGTTGTCAGTGGACTTTATTTATTTATATGTGGTGCTGAGAATTCAACCCAGTGCCTCACACATGCTAGGCAAGCGCTCTACCACTGATCCACAGCCCCAGCCCCTTTTCATTCCATTTAAAAAGTGTTTATTCTGTATCTGTTTTCTAGCTGATGTCAATCTAGTTGGCAGTCTCATAATTGAACCTAAATTTGTAAGATTTTCAACTAACTGAAGAACAAGATAGATGACCATTTTACAATCGCAATGCAAATAGCTTGCCTGCACTCAGAGATTTGATTGGAAGTTGCCTAATTCAGTCTCCCTTTAAACAAATTTTTACTTTAAAAACTTTTCAATTTTTACACAGTCATTTGAAAGGTACATAAATATTTTATGAGAATAATTTGAAACATATTTCTTTTAATGAGGAAGACATCACTGTTAATGTCTTTGGAAATGAGATCCCCAGGAATAGAATATACAAATAACTCCTTTTTACTTAGGAGATGATCCCTTTTAGCAAAGTGCAACATCAGGTGGAAACTATGACAAGAACTGTTCTCTTGGATGGGGGTGGAGATAAACTGAGCAGAAGATGAAGTAACTTTTTGGAATGGATGGTAATGTTCTATATTTTGATTGAAGTTTATGCTACACAAGAGTATGCATTTATTGAAAGTAAAGGAATATACACTTAAGATATGTGCATTTTGCATTTTATAGAAATTTTATATAAAACTGTATGCTAAAGTATTCAGGTGAAGTTGTTGAATGTTCGTAAAGTATTCAGGTGAATACTTTAGTATATATTGTTGAATCTTCGTAATGTACCTTAAATAAGTAGAAATATGATGAATTTATGGATAGATAGATAAAGAGAGGGATAGAGGGAAAGAGGTGATTGAACAAGCATACTAAACAATAATCATAGGGTCTAGATAGTGGATTTTGAGGTGGTCTCTAACATATTCTTCCAGTTTTGCATGCTCAAATGTTTACAGAATAAAATGTTGGGAAGAAAAGAATGTAGTACTAAGTATGCATATAATTTATTCACTAGCATTTTTATGTCAGAAATATTCATGACTGAATTAAATTGTATTTAATTTCAAAGCTGCCTTTTATATGTACCCAGTGTTCATAATAGTGAAAGCTGTTTCCTGTATGTGTTCTTTTCAGAATTCAATTAACATTGATTTGTCCACTGCTGTAGATTATAGTAATGCTAACAATCTAGAATAAATTAGTATTTGTTCTTTATGGATAAGTTCAATAACTTGCTTCTTTCATTCCTACTTCCTTTCCAAAGTATTCTAATTAAAAGCTATTAATGTTTGCTTCCTGGCAATTTTATTTTTATATTCATATTCAAATTACTGCATTACTGATATGTATATTTTTCCTAATAAATGTCAGATTTTATTGTTAGCTATTTCTATTTAAGAGTTTAATGACTCTACTTGGGGGTTCGATGTTTAACTTCAAAAATTTTTTGAAGTTTATAAATTTAACATGCCCTAGTTTTCAAATATGAAGTATTCTAATTGCAAGCCCCAGGGCAGTGGTCCAGAAAATGGTTAGAGTCATTGAAGGTGTGAGAAGTGTGTACAAGAAATGTTATCGGAATTTATTTTTCTTTCAAAAAGCTTTATTAGTATTTAATATGTATATTGACCTGGACACTGTCTCTTAATTTTTGTCAGTCACATATCTCAGAGTTCTTGCACGTCCTGAAGTAAGAATGAAATGTGAAAGTTAGCAATTGAGCTCATTGTGTTATATACACTTGACCAGTTGAGGGTTAAAAATATTTACTAGTTTTAACATTAACTTTTGAAAAAGGATACTTAATTTAGATTGATTGATAACTACTGTGAATCTATAAGAGAACAAGAAAATTATAAAACCAATTTACCTTCTGATCACAAAATTGGAAGCTTCACAGACTTGTTATCTAAAAAATGATGTTCTGAAGTGATCTGATCAAAAGTCTACCTAAAAGTAGTCATCAAGAAGCTATTTGAAGTTTTATCCATCACCATTAATGATGAACATGGTCCAAAGAAATTTTTCATCTTATGAAATTAACTAATGATAATATGAAATTTTCAGTCATCAGCAAGAGATATTTTTAAACATGGAGAAATGGAAACAAATCTCTCCTTTAAAAAGGGTTTTAAAAGGTTATTAATAACATTTCACTTTACAAAATTTTAGCCAAATAGTGTTTGGAAATTATTTTTGAGTGAGAGGCATAAAAATGGAAAATAATTGAACAAAGTCTTGTTTTTTTCTGAAGCAGAAAAAAACATAAATGGGTTTTTCTGGAAAATAAAAATAAGTTGCTAGATAATATGAACAAATAGGTACTTTGGGGAAGGTGCAGTATTCATTTCAGGGAAAGTTCCTAATTTTGTCCCAATTTATGATATTTTGCAGATGCCACTTTAGTATTAAAATATATGAAGAATTATTTTTATTTATGTGATTCTCCAAAAGAAGCACAGGGGAGAAAAAGAGATTTTCAATGACTTCTTGAATAAATCAATATTTTCCTGAAATACTTATTTAAATATAATGATTCATGGAGTAACTTCCTTCACAAGGATGAAGAGAGAATTCCAGGATAAGAGACTACCACACATGAAAGTCATCCTGTCATCTATTAGAGACCCACTTTGCAGTACAATATGCTGTTCTATGGTTGTGTGCTTCATCTGAGAATTTTCAAATTTTGTGAGATAAATCCAAAGAGCCAGTGAAAAAGTTACCCTAAACTAATTTTATACCACTTGCCTAACCTTAAAAGTAAAACATTACCAGGTTTGAGTTTCCACTGATAGAATTTTGACTTTCTGAATGAAACATACTACCTACACCCAAGCCTCAGACACTGTAAGCTAGAAATTAATGTGTTCAGAATACAAAACAGTTGGATAATTACATCATTGTGGTTGAAGTTATTAAGTAAGGCACTTTTAAAACAGAGCAACATCTTGTTGATATGTAGAATCAGGAGCTGGGGCTGTGTGTGGCTCAGTAGCAGAGCACTTGCCTAGCATGTGCGAGGCACTGGGTTCAATCCTCAGCACCACATAAAACTGAATAAATAAAATAAAGGCATAAAAAATGTTTCATCTATTAGAAAAAATTTTTAAAAATATGTAGAGTCAAAGACTAAAACTCCTTTCTAGGCACAAAAACAAAATCTCAGATTGTCTCCTGTACAGTTTGCAAAACCTGTCTATAGAATTGTTCATAAGACATACGTAAATTTAAACAAATCTGTGTTAATTAAATGAACAAAACACACACAAATAACTTGGAATATCAAGTAAATCCCAAACTACTCTTAGCTTTTCTCCTTTAAAATTGTTTTAATCTGTCCTATTAATTCTAACCAGAGCAATATAACTAAAAACGTTTCAAAGATATGCTGTGTAATAAGGCAAGATACGTATTGACATATCAAGCATTACATTCCATATAGTCTGGCTTCTTGTAATGTTTTCTTAAGTGGAGTATTTTTCTATTCCTTTAGCTCTGTTTTTATTTTTTTTTTTTTTTATTTTTGAGTTCTAATATACACGAGGTTACGTATTAGTTTCACATATCTCATTTTAATCAGGTGCTAAATACTAAGCAAAAAAAATGAAGCAAAGCCAAAACTTTGGAATTTAAGATTCTATCTGCAAATAAGATATTTAGGAATAGCTGAATGTATGAATCCTGAGATGCAGGAAGCCATTGTCCATGGATGACTCCTCCTCATGGAAACCCACATAATTCCATGATGCAGAAGCAGCCTCTCTCTAGACCCCTGTGGCAGTCATTCCAATAAGACCAGAGACTCAGAATAAGAGGCCAATTTCTGGACTAAGGAGAACACTTTTGCCAGTAGCTTCAGTTTTGTAGAAGGATTTTTCTGCAGAAGACTTGTTTCCTTAGTTAATAATAGAATATATATTTTTGAAAAGCAAACAATTTAATTACACTGATTTTTCACTGAGTTGTGAGAGAATCTTAAATTTACGTAAGACTTGAGTTGATTAACATATTAATGAATCAAAGTCTTAATTAAATTTAAGATTAATTTATCACCAACAAAACACAATAGATCTCTGTCAAAATCCATTTTTTTTCAGAAAGAGAAAAAGCATCTATACCATTATAAGATACTAGAAAACTAGAAAAGACCATGAATTGACAAATCTTCAGAGAGAAGAAGCATCACTGTCCCAGATTTCAAAATGTATTATGAAGATGCAGTAATCAGAACGGTATGGAACTGTCATAAAGACAAACGTGTGAGACCAACGAGATAGGATAGAGTCGAGATATAAACCTGTGCACAGTCAATTGACAAGTTATTTTAAGCTTTTAATTTTATAAGTAAAATTATCCCTAATGCATTATCCAGAGAATCTGGCACTTGATCACCTTTGCATTTAGAATCATCAGTACCATCTGTACTATAACATATGTTCAGACACACTCTGTATAAAATGCAGAGAGGTGTTGGCAAGAAGATCCTGACTGTGTATCAGGAATGGATGCAGCTGTTTGAGTGTTGGTGTCTATATTTTTCTAATTATGTGGTTCTGGAAATTCACTTAATCTCTGTGCTTCCATTTTCTTATCTAAAATATGCTAACAATAATACTAAGATTATATAACATAATATACCTAAAAGGTATTGCTATGTGTGCTCACTAAATATTATGTTATAGCAGAGAATAAGAGTCAGGAACTATCTTACCTGTAGGCTGCTAGAATGAACAGATGTTGCAACATATACTCAGCTTCCAATTAATCAAGTAATTATTCCCTCTATGACTCAGGAAGAAACAACATAGAATACAATTTGAGAGAAGAATCTTCAGAGTGATATATCCTGAGGTTTTAGTCCAGATCTTCTACTTAATAGCAGGAGATCCTGTGGAAAGTTTCTCAGTGCTTTGAGACTCAGTTTCCTCATCTGTAAATTCCTCTGACAATTGTCTTTTTTTCCTTGCCTTATAAACTTTCTTTTTTGTTGTTATTTTCTTCTGCAATTTAATTGTCAATAATTGCATATATTTATGGGGTACAATGTAATGTTATGACCATGTGTATTATACAATGATTAATCAGGCTGATGAACATACTCCTCACCTTACATACTCTTCTTTGTGATGAGAATGTTTAAAATCTACAGTTGGAGCAATTTGAAATATAAAACATTGTTGTTGAGAATAATCATCATGATTTGCTGTAGATGACTATAACTTATTCCTCCTAACTGAAATTTTGTACTCTTTGATTGACATTTCACTTTTCCTTTTTTTCTCTTCAGATTCTGGTGACCACCATTCTACTCTGTGTTTCTACACGTACAACTTTTCTAGATTCTGCAAAAAAGTGACATCTCGAGGTATTTGTCTTTCTGTGCCTCACATAATTGACTTAACATCTTGTCCTCTAGATTTTTTTTAAGAGAGAGAGGATTTTTAATATTTATTTTTTCAGTTTTTGGTGGACACAACATCTTTATTTTTATGTGATGCTGAGGATCAAACCCAGCGCCCCACGCATGCCAGGCGAGTGCGTTACTGCTTGAGCCACATCCCCAGCCACTTGTCCTCTAGATTTTTACGTGTTGTCATAAGTGACAGAATCCCCTGAAAGGAATATAATTCAGCCTGTATACCAGCTTTGCTTTTTCCATTATCTGTTGATGAGCACTTGTTTCCTTATCTTGGCTATTGTGAATAATGTTATAATGGACATGAGGGTGCAGATTTCTCTTTAACATACTGATTTTAATACCTTTGACTGTATATTAGAAGTGTGATAGTTGGATCTGGTGGTTATTATATTTGTGTTGTTTGAGGGATTTCTATACTGTTTTCCACTACAGTTTTACATGATTTACACAGTGAAAGAGGGTTCCCTTTCTCCACATCTTAGTCAATACTTGTTATCTTTCATCTTTTTGATAATAGCCATTAGAACAGAAATGTGGTGATATCTCATTATGGTTGTAATGCGTTTTCCTGGTGATTGGTGATGTTGAGCATTTTTTCATGTATCTGTTGGCAATTTGTATGTCTTGAGAGATATCTATTAAGGTCCTTTACCCATTTTTTAAAAATAGTGTTTTTTTATATTATTGAGAAATATGAATTCCCTATATTACCCATTTTCAGATGTATGGTTTGCAAATATTTTCTTCTAATTTTTGGATTGTAAATGTGTTGGTTTATTCTTTTGCTACAAAGAAGATTTTAGTTTGACGAAATCACATTTGTCTGTTTTTGCTTTCATTGTTTATGGGCTTGGAGTCATATCCAAGAAATCATTGCCTAGACAAATTCCATAAAACTTTCTCCCTATGTTTTCTTTTATTGGTTTTACAGTTTCAGGCCTTATGTTCAGTCTTTAACCCATTTTATGTCAGTTTTTGTATACCAGGTAAGATAAAGGTTCAATTTCATTATTCTGCATCTTGTATATAACTATCCCTAAGATATGAATGTGTTATAATAACTTTCATCTGAAATTCAAAAAAAAAAAAAAAAAAGATACCATATACTCCTGCCACCTCCCAATGTATCAATAGCAAACCATTTCAAAAAATTCTCTTTGCAGTGTCCTGTTTGGTATCACTTTCTCTTTAATTCTCTTTAATTAGATTTCATCAGAACAACTTAACAAGATTATAAATGACCTCCACGGCCAAATAGATTGTTTAACTCTCACACCCTAGAGAGCTGTTTTAATCAGTAGCCTTTGACACTGTGGCCTTTGACCCTTTCCAAATCCCTGTTCACTTGGTAAATGGGACCCCACATGTCAAATAAATGTAGACACAAACCTAGAAATTTTGATAAGCTTATTCCTAACATTTTCTTTACTAGTGCTCATTTCCTGAGTTATTTCATCTGTTATAATTGCCTTAAATACTGTGTACTGAATAGTCACTAATTACTACAAATACGTATCTCAGATGATTTCCTTAATCTTCAAATATTGTATGTGTTTAACTTCTGATTGTTTTATATGTATCCTTATTTTAAATCTGTAAAATAGTTTCTGTTACTTGCAACCCCAAAGTCCAAATAGGGTTGCTAATTAGCAACATTGTTCCTGATATGTAGGCTAAGCTTCCTCTCTCTATATTGGGACACAGGCAAAGCAAATTTTGGCAGGGGATGTTCCTGGTTAAAACACATAAATGGAATATGGGAAGAAAACTGAGTCTCTGAGTTTTCCTTTAGTTTTGCAAAGAATTATTTGGCTAATTTAGTAATTATTTTACTGGAATAGAGACCTAAATTTGGGGGAGGTATCAGGGTATCTTTGTCAACAGAGTGGGACTGTCTATCCAGGGATCTGATTAACTTGCAGAATCATAAAGGGAAGATGTCAGTGCAAGGTGTCCATAAAACTTTTCAGGGAAAGGATGCACTGAAGCTAATGTACTTACAGATTCAATGAGTCAGTGCATGCCCAGTGGACTGTAGACCAAACTTGGCCATTAGCATGAGATCCACAAAGTGGGCAGGCTGCCTGGGCAGTATATGCAAGTTCACGGAACCAAATTTCAAAGTCATCCTTGATGATCTTTTCCCAGCACGATAAACAATTCTCATTTCATTTGAAGCACTCTCACCAAACATATAAGGAATAGAAAGAGTACAGGAAGTAGTAAAAAGACAATGGAGAGCATTTGAGAGCCAAGAACGAAGTTAAAATAGTTTCAAATACCAATCTTTTGAGAAAATGAATGCAAGAAAATGAAGCAAGGTATCTTTGGAAGAGTCCCATAATTGTGTTAGGTCCCATAAGGTTAATGTCCAGCACATTAAGCATGTTATAATTGAACCGTTGAAAAACAAATTAAAATTTTAATGATCTTTCCTCCCTTTGGAAGTAAATGTAGTTCCCTGTTACCAGTGCTACCAGAACTCATAATATGATTGTCTAATCAGCACTTAATGACCCACTCTTAGTGCCTCTGATTTTACATTATTAATGTGCATGTAAAAGAGGCTTGTAAATATTTTATTTTCATATGCTAAATGTTGAAAAAAATATAAGTAATATACTACTAAATTCTTATTTGGGAATCTTCCAAGATCTTGATCAGTATTTTTCACCGATATAGGCAGCATACATTTGTACACTATTTTTTTTTCCTGCCTTCCCCCCACAATAGCCTCAGTCTTGGTCACCTCTTTGGATATCACTGGAAGCAGCAATAAAGTCAATGGATTGAAAATCTACTTTATGAGGACAATATCTTTTAACTTGCAAAGGCTAAAAATGTCCAGTTTTGCTAAATAAAATTATTATTTTGTTGTTGTTGTTTGTGGGTAATCACAGAAATACACAAGTACATTTTACTTTAACTGCTTTTTCAAAAGAAATTCCTCTGTTTATCAATAAGTTCTGTGCAAATTTTGATATTTTTAAATAACTTTTCCTTGAACTAAAAAATACTCTTACTTCATACTTTCTTTTTCTTTTCTTCCTTGGCCTTCATCTCTTGGCAATCTAATTTGACTCCTGTGCAAACTTCTCCTGCTGAGTTAACTTTTAGAATACGATGTTTGTCCTCAGAGCTATTTCACCCTTGTATGCCACCCAATTTTCATGGACTTCTTCAAGGCACTTCTTCCAGTCTTGCTGATGGTTTCCACCACAGTAATTTGCTAAGTCAGCTGTTTGGGGAAAGGCTGTGAATAATTTTAAGCCAAAGACCCCAGGCACAGTCATATTATCAAGGAATCTGGTTTAAAGGAAAGGGGACAAAGTGTCTGGAATTAAGCAAGAGCAGAGTATGAATAGGGGGCCAGCTTGGAAATATGAGCAGGGTTTTGGGGCTCAGCAGTTAGGCCAGCAATGACTTCCAAAAGTTCAAGCCAACCGAGTGCATACGCAGAAGTACAGGAGGATTGTCCAGACCCATGTTGCACAGGCTCAAAGAGGTTTACCTCCAGCAGCCTGAGCTCAAAGTGAAGGCTGGAGCAGGTATGTTGCCAATTTTACAGCACCTGCCCAGTGTTCAAGCTAGGCCTGAGAAGCAGGCCTGTAGATGAAGCAGATTTTTAAACCAGATGACTAGTCACAGCTGTGCAGAAACTGGAAGGGATGCATGGATTTATAGCCAGAGTGTAGGACTGGTATCTCCAGAACAGGGAGTGATTTATTCTTTGGCATTGTTTTTAGTCACTTTTGTTTGTGTGGGACTAAAGGACAACAGGTGCATGGTGCTTCCAGAGAGAGGCAGAGCTCTGCAGGTGCTGCTGCTGGCAGCAGAGGGTGAATTCCTCACAGAGCTGCTTCTTCCTCCTTATCTCCCTGTCCTTGACAAATATCTTGAATGCTCCTTTTACTTCACCACCTGATTTTTCCTTGTCTGTATCTCTGCTGAAAAAGACAGAGTGATAATTATTTAAATAACATGAGTATTTGTCAAAGGCATTTAGGCACAGTATTTTTCCCCTTTAATGAGGTAGGAGTGATATTGGGGAAGTTTTACATTTAGTTGGCATAAATGTTCTCAGAAAATTAAAATAAATGCGAAAGATGACATTTTACAAGATTGCCTTCCATTCTTAACATAATGAACAATTCAGTCACTGTTGAATAGCCCAATCTATTTTATTTCTTTGAACAAATCCATTGTGAGAGCCAACATCATCCATGTACTTCCAAAGCAGAAAGTAATTATCATCACAATTAGCTTTTACAATGATACACATTTTCCTTATGGTGCTGCCTCTCATCTTCACCTTCTTCTCCAATTTGTATTCACATCTTCGAAGTGGTTGTTATCAAAAAGATTACTCCTTCTGCATCTACTTATGTAGTTCTGTTGAGAAACTTTGTAGAGAAATTAAAGTACACATACCTATTGCCTAAATCAGTGAAGCTACATTTTAGCCATTATTTAAAAAAAAATATATTTATTTTTTAGAAGTAGTTGAACACAATATTTTCATTTTTGTTTATTTTTTTTATGTGGTGTTGAGGATCGAACCCAGGGCCTCGCACAAGCTAGATGAGCTTTCTACCACTGAGTCATAATCCCAGCCCCATTTTAGCCATTATTTAAGGTCAAGATATACTTGGTCTTTTCAAAATTTTGAAGGAATCCCAGAAATATAGATGTTACCTTACAACAAGGGAAAATAATCAGAAGAATTTCTCTTTGGATGTTTATCAAAAACATGAGGCTTTTAAACTGCTTCTCTGACCTCCTATTCCCTGATTCTTCACAGTTTTGGGAGACAAGTGCTTTTAACTATAACTGAATATGAATTAGAAAAAAAATAGCAAATCAATGGGAAGTTGGACAGATAAGATCTCTTGTCCTATTTGCTGTGTAGGTAGAACCTGTCCAACATGAGATATCAGCAGCCCCTTAAATTATGCTAGGATATCAAAGGACTAATATTATTCACTTGATTCCTATGGTCAAGGTGTTCAGAATCCACCCCGGGCTCCTGCTAAATAGTGACAGAGAGAGAAGGTAGAAAGAGCACAGAAAGAATCTAGTCATCTAGTAATTACCGATGTCACATTACTATAATTTTTCTTCTCATTGACTAATTCTTTGGTCCTATAAATTCATGTAGGTAATAATAAGAATCTCTCTAAAATTTTGGAAACAAGACAGATAGGATTATTCTATAAAAGTTAAATTTACATAGTTAAATTAAAGGTTCAGTGTGGCCTCCTATTTGGAGGAAGATGAGAGAAGATCTTAGTTCTAAAAAGAATTATTTTTTAGAATCATGGATTGATTAGCATAGCATAGAATGGAATGAAAAAAAGCAACAACAGTTTATTAGGCAATCAATGACAGAAGTCCTTCCCTCTAGTCCTTTTCTGGGGAAAGAGTAACTACATTAACAGAAGGATTCTACCTGCTTAGTCTGGGTGGCAGATATGTGTCTATTCTAATGGGCAGTGAATCTATCAGAACATTGGTGCAAAAAAATTAAATATTGAAATGCTAAACTAATTCCTCATTCCCTGATTCCATGCTCACCAATCAGTTTTATAATTATTATTTTATTTTTCAGGAAGTGGTTTTCCTTCAGGGAGATAAGTCTAGCTAAAGTACCTGCAGGGCTAATCTTTTCTTCAAGCTTAATTATTGTGATTACATACTTGAAGTATAGGTCCCCACTGTTGCTAAAGTCAAGTCACAAGGTAGATGAAGCTAAGGAACGGTGGTGGTGAATTCCACAAGGTAAATTGCAATTTGGAAAGCTGGTGACTGAATAATGCCTACTTTGGGGGTGATACCACACCCTATGATGTGGTGTCCTATTGATGGATGTAGAGAGAAGACACTCCTAGTCTACTTTTGTTTTTCAGACCACACCTGAAATAACAGATACCACACAAATGAGTGTGAAGTACATAGTGAAGACCTGGCTTGCATTCAAAGCACAATGATTCTCAGGCTAAAAAACTAGAAGCCATTTTTAATGAAGACTGGGGAAAGATACTGAGCCCAGGGGCAGGAAGAGGAGGAGAATAAGGATGTGGAAACTATCTCTCTAACCCAAAGAATTTTCATATGGAAGAAGATAAAGACTGATTCTGCATGAATCCCAGAATAAGAAGGTAAGGGTGAGTGTTAGTTACATGAAAATTTTTATATCATTAATAATTGTTAACAGGTACAGCTTCCCTGGAGAAAATGGATTGTTGGGTTTTTCAGCCCTTCTGGAAGAAGCTACATAATAGCACCTTGTTAAATATATTGCAAATAGATGCCTAGAGTAGATGCTTTCCCCAATCACTTTAAAGTTACATTTCATACAATCCCTTAGTTAATAGCACAGCAGTCATAGACAGATCTGGGTTTGAATCCTGTCACCTATTATCTACAGATTCATTGATCAAGTCGAGGAACCTCTGTGTGCCATGGTGTGTACAATACCTTGATAAAAATACAAGTTATTATGTGACAATGAGAGGCATGTGTAAGCAAGTGACATATCAAATAATTAATACGTTGATTATTGATGTTGTACTAATGAACTCTTCTGGGTTTTTTTTTTGTTATTGTTGTTGTTTGTTTGTTTATTTATTTCTGTTAAGCCTAGAATGGACAAAAGAGAGGGAATATCAGAGATTGCTTTATAAGGAAATAAATTATTTTGCTGAATCTTGAAGGCTAAGCCCCACCATGGTCAGCTTTAGGAGGAGTTTAAATATGAGTATAAATAAATCTGAGAATCTCTCCTCACTAGCTGCATGATCTTAGGAAAATCATCTCTATTCTTGTGCCTCAGTTTCTTCATCTTTAAAACATAGAGATAATTATATATAGAACAGGTTGCATATCGTTTATCAGTAATACTTGGCAATAAAAATTTTTCAGATTTTAGATATTTGGGGATTATTTGCATGTATATAATGAGATCTTTTGGGATGGGACAAAGTCTAAACATGAAACTCATTTATGTTTCATATACACTTTATACACATAGCCCAAGAGTAATTTTATACAATATCTTTAGTGCACCTGCATTTTGACTGCAAGAAGTCACATGAGGTTAAGTGTGGGGTTTTCCACTTGTGATATAATGTCAGTCAGTGCTTCCAGGTTGGAGTATTTGGGAATATGAGATCTTTGGGTAAGAACTGCTCAACCTACAACTGTAACCAAAAGCTTTTTACCTGTCCCCAATGCCAATCAATGCCAATTTAATAATGAGGACATGGTTTTGAGAAAAAGGAAAAAGAAGGTTTATTGCTTTGCTAGCAGTGGAGAAACACAGGGGTCTCCTGTCCCAAAGACTGTGACTCAGGAGGGACATGGGGGTTTTATAGAACTTCAAGGGTCACATTCCAGGTGCACTCTGGTAAGGGGGCCCAGGGTGCCCTGGTAGGATTCACTTGTTAATTGGAAGTTATTTACTTCCCAGATACTCAGCAGGCATCTCCTTCCTGTAGTGGGTGTGTTCAAGGGACATTAGCTAGGGGAAGAAAAGATAACACTGTCTCCCCAATCTTGTGGGAGAAGAGAGGAAAAAAAAAAACATTAAAAAAAAATAAGCCTTAGAGCAATGAGGGCTACATTCAGAAGGTGAAGGGGGATCACTGTTATACAACTACCTCAGAGTTATCTTGACTATTAAATGAATTTATAGAATATAGTACATAGAAGAGCATTTAGCAAATAGTAAAGGATAAATAGGTGACATGTTATCTACAGAAGTCTGTGTCAGATAAGAGATTTAAAAGTAGGAAGTGCCAGTTCACAGAAGAATTAACCTGCCGTGCTAAAGCCTTGAAAATGATCTTGCGGGCAGTGGAAGACCATCAAAGTGTTTAATCATATTGTGACATAATCTGACCTGCCTTCTAGAAAATTGCTATGACAGTATTATAGAGACATGAAGAATTGTGAAATAAAAGTTGACTCCCAGTTGCTGTCACCTTCCCTATGGGCACACCTGACAAAGACAATTTCAATTTCTAGTGTAAGCAATAGTCAACATTGAGCAGATAGATTCTCAGCTGAAGAAAGTGCCCTCTGGCCAGGACATCTGTCCTGGGGAGGCACCCTGAGGAAAGCTAAGCCATAGTTTCCATCACAGTCATGGTTTACACCCTGCCCGCAAGAAGGAATCAGCCTATGCTCCAAATTGCAGCGCCTCATCATATCTTTTCCAAACCAACTCCAGGCTGGTGGAGCCAGAACTAATCTCTTGCTGAGAGCTTTAACACTTCCAGTCCATTGATGCTCAGTGTGGTGTCCTCATTCTTTGCTGGAGCTGCCAGAGGATCCCTGGATACAGGCCTGTCAGACTTATTGTCATTCACAGCAGATGTAATGGCATCCAATCAACAATGTTTATGGAGGACCCACTGTTGCTTGGAGCAAGGAATAGGGCTACAGAAAACTGGCACAGCAAATAAAGCAGTGGGAGAAGGTAGCACCCTGTGTGATGTCTGACACCCTTGTCAATAGCATGAGCTTTTCCAGGCAATTAAGGACTATTCAATACAAGTAAAAAATGCTACTCAGTGTGTCTCTGCCAATTTCTAAGGTGTCTGACAGCTAGGGATTCACCAGGCATTGGCCAATTCTAAGAAAAAAAAAATTGAATTCTCTTTACAAATCAAAAAATCTGTCAATTTGTCATGCATGATCAATTAATTATCATTGAATTTCCTTTTGATTATTTATCCATTGAAGTCTGTTTAGACCAGAAACAATTATTTGAAATAGTGAGAAATAATTCCTTAAATATTAAATTTCAATACTGTCAATGCTAAAAATACTATTTTTTCCTGCATTTTGGGGATATTTTGTTTGTTTTGTAAAGACAAACAATTCTGATATCTTCAACACTGCATACAATAAACTACATTTTGAAGGTTTATTTCTCTATAACTTATCTTGGCACCTGTCTTGCATTATTTAAGATACTTTTATCAAAAAAAAAAAAGTCATGAACTTTTAAAACTAAGCTTCTTCTTCATAAATAGAAATGTAATTATCGTACTTTGTAATTTTCCCCTACATATATGAAAACTACTTCACATATCATTATCTCACTGTCAGTTACTAAGTAATAGTGATACTGAGCCTTTGTGGGTGGTTACCTTCTGCATTTTGAGTTTTCTTTTTTCTGCAAAATGAAATTCCCAACAGCCATTTCATAATTATCTTTATAAAGATAGATGAAGGACCTTGCTACAGATTTCAGCTTTATCCTAAAATTGAGATGAGCAAGATGTCAGATTGTTCAACTCTTGTGAAAGGAAAACATTCTGGAGATCCAGTTTGTGTGACAACAACATGCATTTAACAAAACAAAAAATATCAGTTGCATGCCAGTGACAGGAGGTGATTCAGCTAGCTGGCTGGCAGTAAAGGTTGTTTAGCAGGTTTCAGATTCCTAATTGGGTGTCTAGTTTGCTAAGTAGCAGCTGGTCTTTAATTAGTTGAAAAATTATTACCTCTAAGAGTTGCTTTAAAAAGAAAAAGAACAAAATAATTAAAATGTTAGAATCCATATGGTGAGTGCTTATCCTCACTTGTCAATAGCTGTTTTCCTTCTTTATCACTATTAAGTTTTAAAATATTCCTATGCCACTTACTTTTTAAAGTGTAACTCATGTAAATGTAAAATCCCCAAGGACTCCCAGAATGCAGTAGGCAAAAAACAAAAAGCTGCTTGCCATTTAATAATTCTTTTTGATTTTGAAATTATCTCCAATTCCTCCCCCTACAGATGGAATATGTGATTATTGATAAGTCAATCTTACAACAGATCTCATTATGAAAGGATTAGTAAATTCTCTGACTTGGTTTGTTATAAATATAATGACACTGGTGAAAATACCAGTACCTTACAGATGATAGGAAAATTGCTTTTACACATTAATTCCTTTTAAGGATTAGCAAAATTTAATTTTGCCTATAATTACAGGAAACCCATATTTGCCTTTATTCTGATTATAATTATAATTTATTTAAGATAAAGTTTTATAAGTATAATTGTTATTGAGATAAACTGGTATTCACATTCAATAGATCATGCATTTCTATAATTTATATTTTTACATATTGCAGTTAGATACATAGATAAAATATATGTATTACATATACATATATGTGCAGGATATATGTATATATATATTAGATCTATAAATATGTACATATTAATATATGAATATACAAATAAATACATGTGTATTGACATAGATATATATCAATACCCTTACATCTATATTGACTAAAAAGTACTTTTTGGACCCAATATTGTAAAAAAATATTTAAAATATTTTTATTGCTGGCATTAGAAATTAGTACAACCACTCTAGAAAGCAGTAGGGAGATTTCTCAGAAACCAGGAATAAAACCACTGTATGACCCAGCTTTCCCACTATTTGGTACTTATCCAAAAGAAGTAAAATAAGTATACTATAGTGATATGCCACTCAATGCTTATAGCAGTGCAATTCATAATACACAGGTTGTGAAATCAGCCTAGGTGTCTGTCAATAGATGAATGGATTTTTAAAAATGTGGTATATATACACAATGGAGTTGTTTTGTCTTTGTTACAAAGAATAATGAAATGATGGCATTTTCTGGGAAATGGAGAGCATCATTTTAAATGAAATTAGTCAGATTCAGAAAATCAAGGATCAAATATTTTCTCTCTTATGGAAAAGCTACACCAAAATAAGGGGAGAAAGGGGGGGGGGTGAGATCTCATAAGGATAGAGGGAAGATCTTTGGAGTAGAAGAAAGAGATTGAGGGCGAGGGAAGAGGGAAGAGGGCCAGGAAAGGGGAGGAAATGCAGAATTGATTTGACAAAATTATACTATGTGCATGTATAAATATAGCACAGTGAGTTCCACCTTTATGTGCATCTCTAAACCACAAATCAAAATAGATACTAGAGGGGCTGGGTTGTAGTTCAGTAGCAGAGCACTTGCCTAGCATGTATGAGGCACTGGGTTTGATTCTCAGCACCACATATAAATAAATAATATAAAGTCTATTGACCACTAAAAAAAAATAGATACTAGAAGGAAGACCAATAGAGGAAGAGAATGGAGGAGGGAGGAGGAGATAGAAAGAGGAGGCACCAGGGACAGAAATGAAGCAAATTAAATTCCTTGCATGAGTTATTATGTCAAAATGAAACCAAATAGTATGTATAACTATAATGCACTAATAAAAGCATTTTTTAAAAAAGAAACTAAAAAATTATAACTCACCCTTTTACTAATCTAATGTATCTTAACTCATCTTTGACTCTATGCTTTTTTTTCTACAAGAATAGTAAAATCAAAATTGTAAAGTTATTGTGAATGGTACAAAGTACCTAGCATTGTTTCTGGAATGCATCACTGTGTTAATTAGTCTTTCATTGTTGTGACAAATACCTAAGGAAAACCACTTTAGGGAGGAAAGATTTATTTTGGCTCTTGGTTTCAATGGTTTCAGTCCATGGTCAGCTGACCAACTCCAAAGCCAAAGCATAGTCATGCCACAGCCTGTGGTCTTACATATCTTACATGGCTTCTCCAGGACAGCAAGCCTTCTCTCTTCATAGAATCAGAAGCTCATCATTTATTTTTAACCTTTAAATTTTTCCTTAGACCAGTTATTTTCTTTATTTTAATATTAGTTCTCCAAATTCATTATTAGATAATAAAAGGATTAATTTCTAATTAAGTTCTTAATATCAACTGTTGTCCCACTTTCCTGCTTGCTTTTCAACCCTGTCTAAAGTCTATGCCCATGAAATTTCCCCATCATTATGTTCTGCATGCTGCCAAGTTCACTGTTGATGTTCAGTAAATATCAAATTATCATGATCAGGCAATACCAATTGGGAAAAAAACACTAACATGTGGTACAGTAAGATGCAAATCAGGCAATATGAATTAATAGCAAACATTTGGTTGACATCTCTAATTTCATTTGGGTTGAAACTAAAACTTTATTTCTCTTCTCTGTGGTCTGCCATACTGCCAGCTGCCTTTTCCACAGATGTTCTCAACATCTAAAAAGCAGTCTGAGCATTAACCCCCTGCTGCATACCAACAAGATGTCAATGATCATGCAATCATTTGCTCCTCTTCAAGACCCAACAGTTGATATGACATGATGGAAAACCTCATTGTCATACATTGTTACAAATGTCTGTAATTACCGCTGCTACACGACTAAATGATACAGCTCATCCATTTCATCACACTCAAAGGATACCCAAGTGACATTTTATTTTCCCCTGACCTTGGCTTTTCCCCAATTCATGGCAGCTGGAAAACTCTTTGGCCTAATCACAAATAGCCTAACCAGGACATTTAAAATTTTACCATGTTTAGCCCATGGAGTAACCGTGACTGTTTTTGAGCTGGTTAAAGACAAAATATAAACTATAATGGAGGATGCTCTGGAGCTTTCCCTTACTGGGGAGGGCAGGGACTGGAAACACTCTGCCCAGGGCTTTAGGATAAACACAAATCCTAGAAAATCACAGAGAAAGGAGGTGCTACGAGGGGGCAAAATCACGATGTATGTAGTCGAGGGGAGAAATAAAGAATGTCCACGTGCTTATGCCTCTTTCAATGCTTTATTCACTCAAATTACTCAATACAGTTTCACTCTATAGGTTCTTAATTAAGAAAATGACAATCCTTAATGCTAGGACCTGCCTAGGCATAATCAATTCACAGCAAACAATTCTAGATTAATTCTAAGCACTGCAAAACACACTTAATCATGACAGTCTAATGACAGACATTTCCTCTGCATGCTAAGTTCAAAAGTCTTAAGCCCTAGGCTTTATGTCCAGCAGATGTACATTCACTCAGATGGCAGTGATCAGGTCTGGAACCAAGGCAGGCTTTTCCTGGCGTGGAGTGGACGACCGGTTGAGGAGAGGGTCCTAGGGAGAAGTTTCGGCTCTCACCAAGGTCCAGACCAGGCATTAGAGTTTGAGAGTGGTGAGGATCACACAGAAACTCAGGAAATGATGACAAGTGATGGGATGTCAGGTCCTTATCAGGCTCTCCAGCTCCAGTGCATCCTTATTTCGGCTGGCTGAATCCCTGTTCCGTTGCCCTATTATTTATACTAAATTTTGGGACTTTGACCCCCCTTTCAACCTTTATCAGCTACCAAGGGATTTCTCAGTGACATCATTTACCCTGGGGTCAGAAACATCTGGTCTGGTGGTCTCCACCCTGATATTCTTGCCTTCCCTTCTTATCAGGTGAGGACAGCCTGCCAGGGGCTTCCCTGTTTATCAGAGTGAGGGGAAGTGACTTGTTTGAGGCCATACTAGAGGGCTCTGTGGGTGTGCCTGGTGAAACTGCAGGTTTCAAGCTGGAGTTTTTAAAATGGAGTTGCTTAGCCTCAAGCCTAAGGCCATCCTCACAGTAGGCCTGTATTAGAGATTTTAAAAATAAAAATTTCTTTCATTTTCTCCTGTATGTATTCTCTAATTTTATTTAGAGATACTAATTCTGAAAAGAGCTTCCAATGTTTTTCCTCTTACAAACTTGAAGTTTAAAACAATATGCCAAATGGCTGTTATTCTGGCTCACTGATCAGAATGAAGTTTCTTGGGTTTTTCTTTGGCCATATCTTTTTTGTCTGAAAAATAACATTTTCCCTTCGATTCCCTCTGTTCCTCTGCAGCACCACCTCTTCCTGGTGTCCTCTGGAACTTGACGGTCCTCTGAGAATAATACTTAAGAGTGCTTTCTTGAGAAAGGATGAACCTCCTATTGTCCATCTTGAGCTGTGCAATTGGTGGCCTTGTTATTTTCATATTGAATCTAATTATGACCACTACACCCTCATGTAAATATACTTGCCATTTTGCTTCTGGCTTAACCCTTCTCCCAGCTTCCTCCACTGATTGGCTTTTCAATTCTCACTCACTGGAAGTATAGTATGGCCCTCCCAGTCCTCTCTTTTCTAACAAACCCCATTGTCATTGGGATAAGATTTACCTAACATCGTGGTCGCTTATTCTTCAATCTCTTTATGTTGACTAATTTTATATACCATTTTATAACAGCCACCTATATGTACTGCTCTAATGCCTAAACATTAATTTACCTGGGATTGCTCCACTCTGAATTTTTGTTTTTTAAAAATATAAGCCTGGCTTCAGACAATTATGGGGTCTCCTTTGTAATCCTTCTCTCGTTTATTTAAAAATACCAATTTGTAAAACCTCATTGACAAGTTCACTTGTAAGTTTCTTGTTTCTTTCTTTCTTCTAACAAATCACCCATCTCAGTTTCCTGCCTCGACCCCTCGCCGGCAAGGGAAAACACGACACAGGATTCTTCTTTCAGCAGTTTATTCAGGCCTTGATTCATGTATCATCTTCTAGTGACCCCTCGCCGAGCGCCCAAGCACAGCCTAATAAAGCCTCCAGCATACCAATCTTAAGCTGCCACGTGGACCTTTCTCATAGGGTGGTAAGGGATTGCGTGCCAATTCTGCATATTAGGAGTTGTTTATCACAGGCCACAGTGGAAGCCGGCGCCATCTTCTAATGGTGGCCACGGTCTAATTAGAACGGCTCACCACAGTTTCCTTTTCAATATATCATAACAGTCTACATTTTAAAACAAAATTATTCTTTATATGTTAGTAGCTTCAACACATTTGCCCCATGAACTTTGTTTCAGGTGACTGAAAAAACAAAGCTTGTTCGTCTTTGATACCACCGGTTACCAGTGACAAGTCCTGCCTCCCCACATGTTGAAGTGTAACATTAGAGAAGCACGCTGAGGCAAGCATTTAAAGCAGCGTTTATTTAAAAAAGGGTAACATAGACTTCTCCCGGGAGGGAGAAGGGGGCCATAGCTGGTATCCTGGTATCCCAAGAAGCTAGATGTTCTGCCCTTTTCATATGTCATCCTAGGCTTCCTTTATTCTCCTGCCATTTCTCTCCCCGCTGTGTTTGTGACTAGGCCCAGGAATACTCCGTGGGATGGCCAAAAGGTGAGAAACTGGTAGGCTGAGGGCAGGATGGTGCAGCCCAGGACACATCAATTAACTTTATAGCTACCTCTAGGGAGGGGCAATTCCTGGGACAAGTTACCTTAGCAACAGGTTGGAGCAGGGGCGGTTTCTTGATAAGGGTGAAGGAAGGGCTCTGAAGAAATTAACATTTAATCCCTCAGGGGACAGTTTCCAACTTGTTGGACTCACTCAGAATTGGCCTCCTTGATCTGACCTGACTTGATTTACCTATCTGTACTGATTACCTGTCTAATTCTGGCTTCATCTTCACCTACCGCCTGCTCCTCCTGTGTATCTGGACACTTGAATGATGATGAAAAAAATGATGGAAACTTCATTGTCACCATAAATGCATACGCATCCAGCTCCTTTCTGAATAGCTTGCAAGTACCTATAACTTAGCTTGTCTAAGGGAATTCATCCTTTACCCCCAATTAGTCTTTCTTTTGTTTTTCTTATCTAACTGAATCATACTAAAATTCAGTTTCTCAAGCATTTGGTATTCTCCCTTTCCTTCACATTATTCCTGTAATTTGTGTTTATGTCCTATGAATTTTACCTTGTAAATAGTTTTTGAATCACTCTCTCAAACTTAATTAGCACTACTCATCTCAAAGTCACCATTACGTCTAACTCGAACTTCACAACTTGGTGTTGCCTTTGATATTGTCTCCATCTTGTGAGGAACCCAGCCTAATTCCATTTTAAGATTGGGAGCCATCTCGTCACAAATTTCCATTTTACTATAAATGACTGTGATTTCTAAACTTGTTTGGAATTTCTGCCTTGAACTCACCCATGCCTGGCTTTCCCTGACCAGATAATAACCCTCTCTAAATCCTGGCTCTCCCTGACCAGACAACAACCCTCTCTGAAACCCCACATAAATTCTGATGTTGGGATCTAAATTTATTCCCTATCTTGAAATGTTAAGCTATGTAGATTATTAACCTACTATCTGCCATTATATTATGCTTGTCAAAATCCTATTATCTGTAAGTTCTCAAGACATCCCCCTTTGTAACTTTTTGTGCTATAAAACTGGGTTCCTAGAGAGATGGGGGACTGATCTCTAGCCTGGGGTTTTCGGGAGAAACAGTCCTGTCCAGCTCCAGTGTACACAAATACAAGCTTTCTTTAATTCGATTCAAAATTAGAGTCGGTGGTCTTTTCTTTGCATGGTGATTTAACACTTGCCAATATCTACTTTATAGAGCACTTGACCAACATGCTCAAGTCTCTGGGTTTGATCTATAGATGTGCTAAATAAATAAATAAAAATAAAAGAAAGAAAAGCAAAAGAAAAAGTGAATTTTATGGTATGTGGGTTATTTTTCAATAGAGCTATTTTATAAAATGTTAACAAATGAATAAAAGAATATAATGATAAAAAATAGACATTACAGCCTAGTGTGACCCTTAAAGAATATAATTTACTTCCCCCTTTATGCCATCGAATATTCTACAGAAGTTTGTAAGTGGACCTAATGAAAAGTCATGACCTTGTCCTATGGTTTACAACTCGCCCCTCTCTCTTTCCTCAGCTGATCTCTTACTCCTCCTACCTTCACATTCTGCTCCAGTTCTTCCACTAATATCTCATTTTTTAAAAATTTATATATGACAGCAGAATGCATTACAATTCTTTTCACACATATAGAGCACGATTTTTCATATCTCTGGTTATATACATAGTATATTCGCACCAATTCGTGTCTCATCTTGAATCTTTTGCTTTGGTTGTATATTTTCTTTCTCTCCTCCTCCACTTACTCCTCCTCTACCTTCTCCTTTTTCTTTATTATTTTGGAAAGGGGAATAGAACCCAGGGATGCTGAAACACTGAGCCACATCCTCAGTCCTTTTTATTTTGACAGAGAGTCTTGCTAAATTTCTGAGCCTGGCTTTGACCTTTGATCCTCCTGTCTCAGCCTCCTGAGGCTGGGATTACAGGTGTGCACCACCACACCTGGCTCTTATCTCCTTTTTCTTACCTTCTTTGATATCTTATTAGCATGCCATTCTCTAGCCTTGCTTAATTATCTCTTTCTACAGAAAGACTTCTCCAGGGTTCATCTGTATGTGTCAAAGACACACATATATATATATATATATAAGTTAAGGGCAGTTATATCTGACATTCTCCTGGTCAGGCTCCTGGCATAAGTGTATCAGAATTCCAAAAAATTATTTTTAAATTGTCTTTCTTTTCTGATAAATCAAAAGCCTGTGTGATTTGAATTATTCTTCTTTTGTTTGCCATTGAATCTTTAGATTCTTCTCCTTTGCTTGACAAAAAAAATGAGCATTGTTAAATTAAAATGTTTTTTTCAACAGAATAATAATGTGGAATTATCTAACTGCTAACAATCAATGATACAACAGTGAAATGAAACTCAGCAGAAGCAGCATCAATTGAGCCATTAGAAGTCTTCACTATAACTCCACTACATACTCTACTAATGAAGAAAGAGTAACTAAAGAGGAAGTCAAGTGAAGAGTGGCATTATTTCAAAGGTAACTTTCTTTTATGACAATTTTAAAATAAAGTTATTTTAAATTTTTCAATATTAGTTAAAATATAAATTCAACAGCTATTATCAAAGATCCCAAAGTAATAGTTGCCTAAAGGACAAGAGTTTATTTCTTTCAGTACCAAATTCCAAGTTGACATTCTGTCTTCAGGAGTCTTCTTTCTTTCACTTGGCTATCCCAAGGATGTTGACCTCATTCACATTGTTCATGAAGCTTCCATATTATGTTCATCTTCAAGTCAGGAGAAAGATGGAAAGAGAAAAAGAAATCACACCCATTCTTCTTAAGAGCACTTGCTAGAAGTTGCCCATGTCACATGTTCATGTTGCTTATCATGATCTGACATATTTAATGGTTTGGCCATTGTCTGTCTCTCCCCAATACTATGTAAGATGCAGGAAGAAAACAAATCTTTTTTTTTTTTCCCCCAGTGTTTTCTCCTTAACAACAAGAACAGTGTTTGGCATGTAGGAGGCCCTTTATAGTATCTGGTAAATACATAAATGAATGAATCTCTCTCTTAAAATACACCAACATCAGTGATTTTATAAGAAATAGTTTTCATTTTAAAGTTGACACTGAATTGAATATATATTCAAAAACAAATTTCATGAAAATTGTGGTTTTTTTCCTCTAATTTTTTTTTTTCAACTGTTACTTCACCCATCCTGGGCTTCAGGCTTTTCAGGCTTATGTGATTTTCAATAGCATATAGTAAAACAAATGAACATGGGTTTGACACATCCTGACCTTTAAATGACAATGAGAGTGAAAGGTCAGAATGAATGCAGTCTTGTCAGACTCTTAGGAGAATAGAAATTTCTAGCAGCCTCAGAGAAGGTCAAAAAGAGTGTACCATAAATGGAATGAGGAACCAACTGAAAGTCTTTTACCAAATGAGGTGACAGACAGAGGTCTCCCCAAGAATACATAATGAGGATCATCTAAGTTATTCAAACTAACCAAGGGCCAAGAAGTTTGTGGGATTTGTTTGTCTCACATTTTCAAGCAAGACATGATCATTATAGAGAAAATAATATATTTTTAAAGGAAACACATGATCACTTTATAAAAATTCAAAGAGTATAAAAAAGTATAAAGTGAAAAGTCTCCTTTCCTTACATACCCCTTAAGTCTCTGATTCCCTTCCTCAAAGATATCCATTGATACTAATTATTTTTATCAATTCTAAAGATACTCTATGCAAACACAATCTGGATTGTATTACATTAAAAAATTTTTAACTCTGAAAGATTTTAAGTAGTCAAGAAAGATAGAAGAAAATAGAACAGGCACCAACACATGCACCAAAAAGATTATATGAATATTAACATTTGTCCAAAATGCTTTACATACGTATTTTGTAATGTTACACATATTATTGAGACCTCTACTACATTGTTACCTTTGTGTGTGTGTGTGTGTGTGTGTGTGTGTGAGTGTGGTCCTGAGGGTTAAAACCAGGGCTTTGTGCATGTGAGGCAAGCACTGAATCAACTGAGCTATATCCCCAGCCCTACATTGTTATCTTTCTATTCTCAGATGTAACTCTTATTCTAAGATGCATGCACATCATTTCCTAATAATTTTTTTACTCAAATTTATATATAATCCATAAAATAAAATTCTTTTTAGATTTATATAGTATATACTATACATATTTTTTAGGAATTGCTTTTTCACTTGAAATTGAAAATTTAAAAATTAATATATATTGAAACATACATCTCTCATTAATTTATTTTAATAACTACTCTATAGTTCCCTGTTTATGAGTGTACTCTAACTTATGTGCTCCATTGTTGGATACTATGTTGATATCTAACTATTCATTTTCAGTCAATATTATTGTGTACATTCCTATATACATGTGTTAGAATTTCCTTAAATTTTATCCACAGGAAAAGGCTTGCTGGTTTGGGAGATGTGTGCATATTTAAGTGTTATGGATGTCTCCAAACTCTTCTTATAATTGATTGAAGTTTTTGAGCCACTACCAGAAATCTCTAAGTATTTGAATACATATTTGCTATAAGTTGAATAGAGACTAAAAACATGGATACATTTGAAAGTTCCTCCATTCAAACAGTATAATCTTTTCCCCACTCATTAAATTTGGACTTGCTTTGTAATAGCTTTTACGACCACTTGAAGATGTCAAATTACATTAGTTTTAAAGCCTAGACCTTGAGTTACCTTGCAGATTCTGACTTCCCCTAACTGGAACATAACAATATATGAAGGTGGATTTAGCTTACTGGAGAAAGACATAAAATATGAAGAAGAAGAAAAGCGATGTTACAGTCAACATCCAGCCACCCACGTGAGACTTTGTTGAACCATGTGCTCCCACTTGAGCAATCAGGTGACTACAACAGCTGAATGAGCCCACAAAATAATGAAGGAACAACTGTGCAATGGAGCTTAGCCCAAACTGCTTAGCCTCAGTATTGTGGGCAGATAATAGTTGTTTAAAGCACTGAGTTTAGAAGTTGTTATACAGCATAAGACTACTTAATTAACTTGATGTTGTTGGAAATTCAACTTTGTCAACCTCTTTGGGATCTATCTATGAACATAATATTCTATTTTTATTTCAACATTTTTTTAATAGAAGAGTGACAGCATACATCAAAAACTAGGATGAAATCAACAGAATTTTCAACTAATCCTGGCTTAAATAAGATGGAATAATTTTTCTTGCCTAACAAGAACTTCTTTAATGGGCAGTTGCTAACATACTGTTTGTGACTCAATGCTATTATATCTCTTCATTAGAATTTTGTGATTCTGTTAATATTTTTCTCAAGGTCAAAAGTTTAAGAGTTTGCATGCATTAAAAGTTGGGAAACTAGCTAGGCATAGTGGTACATGCCTGTAATCCCAGCGGCTCTGGAGGATGAGTGAGACAGGAGGATTGCAAGTTCAAAGCCAGCCTCAGCAAAAGTGAGATGCTAAGCAACTCAGTGAGACCCTGTTTCTAAATAAAATACAAAATAGGGCTGGGGATGTGGCTCAGTGGTCAAGTGCCCCTGACATCAATCCCCAATGCCCCCCCCCCCCAAAAAAAAATTGGGAAAATGAGAGTGGTATGAAACAGCAATTTTACTAATGTACCATGTACCCATTAAAAACTGAAAGTGTTTTCGAGAAATCTGCCAGCAAAAATTTCTTATATTCTGTTGGCCAAAATAATCACTCTTGACTAAGGTGTAGTCTACTTTCCTTCAGATCATGAAAAATCTGAAAAAAAATTACTGTTAACAAGGAGTAAAGGTGGAATAACTTTAAGTAAACAAAAATGTAACATAAGCCACACTTTAAAAAACATTTTTATAATTTACTTCTTAAAATTCTCATGTTTATTCAGACATTTTCCCCATATAATGGAAATTTAACTTTGCTATGAGAGAGTGCCTTAGCCTTCTTGGGCTGCTATAACAAAACACCATAGACTATGTGTCTTAAATAGCATTTATTTTCTCACAATTCTGGAAGCTGGAAGTCTGAGATAAGAGTTCCAGTATAGTCAGGTCCTTAGTGACAGCTCTCTTTGTCTACCAGACTGTTGTATTCCTATTGTATCTTCACACAGTGGTAGTAGAGATGGACAGGAGATTCTCTGGATTAGTACATCACTTTTAAAAATAGTATCTTTATGGCATGTTTTAAATCTGGCTGCATGCTTATTTTTTTCTGTGTATTTTTACAAATTTATTTTCCATATTAACTTACAATTAATTTTTCTAGCTCAAAATACCAACAAATATTTGAAGATATTTGGTATTTATATTGAGTTTATCTTAAATTTATGTATTTAATTTAGGGGCAATAACGTTTTTGAATTTAAATTATTATATCCTAGTAAAAGGTTTTTTTTTTTTTTTTTTGTGTGTGTGTGTGTGTGTGTGTGTTTAAGTCTACTTTAGTTGCTTTCAGGGGTTGCTTTTCAGAATTGCTTCTTATGAGTTTCAAGTAGTTTTTAAATTAATTTCTAGGTATTTTATCTTCATTGTACTACTGAGTGTAGCTTTTTCTTTTCCATTATTTCTTCTACATTGTTGCTTGAGAAAATGAAGTCTATTGATTTTTGAATATTAATTTTATATTCTGCTAATCTAAATTTTTTATTATTAATTATTGTAAGAATATTAATTTAATCAAATCATCAGCTAATAAAAACCATTTTACCTCTTATTCTTTTTTATTTGCCAGTTCTTATAACCTGATTTCTTTATCTAATTGCACTGGTTAGTAACAGCAACACATCAGTAAATAGCAGTGTAACCAGAAGGCATCTTTGCCTTACTTCAATCAATTATAAGAAGAGTTTCGAGATATCCATAACATAAACCTTTATGTTACTGATATCTAGAAAAAGTCTTTGTGCACAATAGATGTTCACTAATTGGCTTTGAGTAGATAATTTGTCCAAATATGTTTGAAAGTTATATATGTTTTCTTCCTCTTTAAATTGTGATAAATATAAAATTTGCCAGAAAATTTCTGGCAATTCTTTTAAGATCTGTAAACAGGAACTGAGTTCAGTGACATTTCACATTTTGTTCTATAGTGTTAATATCTACAGCAGATTTCACATTATAAAAATAACCTGTGTTTAAAATAAGTTGATATTAGTAAAAGAGAACTTACATAATGTTTGCTGAAAGACAATTTAATGTACCTTAAAATCTATTGTTGATAATTCAACAAAAGTATCATTGATAGAGAATAAAGATTCATTAAATTACAAATATATCAAATATGTAGTATACTACAAACACAGACATATTTTGTTGCTTTGTAATACATTACGTTTGCCAAAGTCTGGAGTATGATTTTATTTTATTCACTTTTAACACATATTCTTTGCATACATTTTGGTAAAACTGGACATGGCCACACTTACATGATTTAACAAAGCTTGGTATCAAAAGTTTTTGAGAAACCGCTCCATGTCTACCATAACAAAGAACTGAGATCAGAACAAGAAAAACCTTCCAAAGGGAGCTGTGACCACCAGTAACACAAGTTACCTGGTGTGCACTCTGTTCTGCAACCTTGGAATTTCTTTTCTACTTAGAGGGGAACCAGATGTAGAGCATGAAGAAGCGTGCCCTTTGGAAATGTCAGTGGGTACTGGTAAGTGCTACAGAGCCCTTTGAAACAGTCCTTCAGATCTCATGCTGTACTTTTTGAAAAATATGAGCAGATGAGAAACTCAATGTGGACTGCATCAGCTTCTGTATAGATTTTATGAAATTATACAGGGTGGAATCAAGATATGCATGAAAAACCATGCTGAAAATACATCTATCACACCTACATTAAAATGAACAGCCCTGCTTATATGCATATGTATAGAGCAAGGCTTTCTCAACACCAGAAAAAGATGAAAAATAATCAATATTACAAAGATGTCAACAAAGACAGCTGGGTGGCTGGTTTTTAAGATATCATGTTTAGCTATGAAAAAGGACCCATTTTCTACCAAAATAAGTATTTTAGTGATCTAAAAAGCCCAAGTTTCACTTGAAAAAAAATGAAATGTCCTGAGATCATGATACTAAAAATTTTGCCTTAGTAAAATACTAACATTTACAGAAAAAACTTCCAAATGAAAACCACAGCCTTTTCTGAAAAGGATATTTATCACAAAATTGACGATTTCTGAAGAACCACAGAAATTCTAATTCACTCATTCCAAAATTTACAACTTACACATCCTTTATAAATTACTTAATAATGATAAATAACATGAAATACTTTATTGTAGGCCATTTAATGTGTGATACTTGTATTATGCTTTAGATATTTTAGTATGATTGATACATCAAAGTAATTTTACTCTCCTTGGTTTATTAGGAAATATTCTAAACATGATATCCTTGTCCTTTTCCCTGTGAAGAGAGAAGCTCAGCTCTCCTGGGTTTAAGATTACCCCTAATTCCATGAATGCATTGTTTTACAACTTTTAAACCTGAGAAATATACTACTCATTCTAAAGGGTTGTGTAATTATACATACAGTATAAAGTATAGAATGGACGATGCCTGCACACACAATTCCCAGGGTGAGAAGGACAATAAGGGTACATTTTAAAATCCCAATCATACCACATTCCCTCCCTGCAAGAACTGACTAAAAATACCAGAAATTGATATTCTGCCAATGGTGGGCTCTGTGGATACATCTAAAAGAGTTCCATGAAAAAATAGGACTGAAAATCTCAATGTGTAAGCCAAGACTTAAAACAGAGTTTGTTTGCCATGGGAATTCACAGAGCTCTACTGTGCTAACTGGCAACTGAGTCTTCAAAATTTTATTTTCTGCAATCTTACCACAAAACATATTTTATGACTAGGTATTGTATTGAACTTTTGTGTAATTTATAATTACCTAAATATCAGATGAATATAAACACTTCTGTATGAAAAATGAGGGAACTTTGATGGTAGCTGAGCCTGTAAGGTAGATAAGCAAGATGATGCTTCAGAAATAAAACTCAAGATTTTAATGGCATGAAAGAGAAAATATTTATTTTTTACTTGCAATACATGTCCGTTATAGGTTGGCAGGGCACTGTTCTGATTAGTCTGCTCTCTGAGCCATTCTTTCTTGGACATTGCTGATCAAGACACCTACTCACAATTGTCAAATGGCTCCAACTTAACAAAAGAAATATCTTATCATGTATCCTCAAAAGTAGAAAGCAGGGAATACTTGGGGGAAATAAACGATTATTCTCAGAAGCCAAGAGATAAACAAGTAGTCTATTTAAGAGGTTGAGTTTAAAAGGCAAGAACATTCATTGTGTCATTTGGTTTGAAAACCCTTAGACCTCCTGGGAATCTGATAAGGAAGAACCAGGATGGCAGTAGGCCTGAGAATTTTGGGCTTGAATGTTTCCAATGTTTACCAGGTTGGTGCTTGAGTGTGAATCAGAGTGTCATTTCACATATAGATGTAAGACTGGGGCAGGGAAATAAAGTGCTTGTAAAAATCCATGAGATGTTTTATACCTAAGCAGTTGATGGCTAATTAAAAGTCATACAGAACTGGGAGAAACAACTCTGGAAAATATGCTAATTAACAGTAGGATTACACCACTGTATAGAATGAGTATACTGATTTTTCTGTCTAGTTTTGCTTGATTGCATCTTATGATTACATATAATATATAATAATGTGTTTGTATATTATTTAGTATATATTGTTTAGTATATAATATTTAGTATGTATAATTATTTAGTATATATTGTTTAGTATATAATATTTAGCATATGTATAATTTTTTTCTTTGAAAATGCTCCTTTCTTCTTGGCAAAGAAATAAGCTCCTGTCTATCTTTGAGTCAAGGGTAAAAGAAAACTCTTGAGAACAGTATACATTTCAAGAAAACTCTTGAGAAGTGATGTGTGATAATAGCTGCAAAAACTAGAGAAGGAAAAAAAATAAAAAATATAGAAATTTAGGATAGAATATCCTGAACATTTTAGGAATTTTTCACCTATGTTTAAAAAAAGAAAAGAAACTTCTGTATTTTATTTCAACAAGTGGATATGTTTACTGTACATAATCACCTTTTCCATTCCTAAGTATTTCCCTTATTTATTTCTTTATTTATTTCTTTCACTAGAACATTATTTGATATTCTCAGACAGGTAAAAAGCTACCAACTTTTAAGATGCTGCTTTTCAAATCTGAGTTCTTGTAAATGAACTTCCTGAACTCTATGACATCTTTTAACTTTCATTGTTAAAATTTTACCTAAATAAGAAGGTTAATATTTTTATCAGTATGTGTTATGTATGAACATAAATTATTATTCTTATTCTTATTTCATACTATTATTTTTGCTCATTAAAAATCTTAATATATTTGTGATCTATAACATTTAATTTGATTAAGATTCAACTTCTATTGAAATTACCCTTTTATTAGCACATCAAATTATCTATGTACATAGACATGTTGTTAGCCTACAGCTCCTGTAGCAAATTACTAAGACTCAATTTCTTAAAACAAATTTATGTGCTCACACTTCTAGATGTCAGAAATCCTAAATCCAGGTTTGAAAAAGATTTGCTTCCTCCAAAAGTCTGGGAGATATTTTTCTTTGCTCTTTTAGTTTCTGGTGGCTTCAGATGCTCCTTGTCTTGCACTGACAAAACTTTAATCTCAGCTTCCATTTTACGTGAAATTTGTTGTGTCTCTTTCTGTCTTCTCTTCTTAAAAGGACATTTGTGTTTGTTTAAAGGCCCTGGACAATCTAGGATGAACTTATATCAAGCTATTTAAAGTAGTTCTAAATTTGCTTTACATATGAAAAGACAGTTTTCCCAAATAGTGTCATATTTGTAGGTTTCAAGTGGACATGTTCTTCTGGGGCTACAATTCAATCCACAACAGACAACCTAACCTCATTATACTTTGATACAGTACCATTATAATTATATATTTTATTCAAATTTATATCAATAAAATTCTAATTTTAGATTTACATCATTCTCTTTCAAAAATTTTATTACTCTTTGAATTTTAATGATACATTTCACACACAAATATAGAACTAATCAGTTAATATATTTACTTGCATTTGCAATAGGCAAATTCAGTGCCTTGTGGGCTTGCAACAAAGTTCTGTTTCCTTAGCATGATTAAAAATAAAGTTTTATGTATTTTCCTCATCTACTTTCATAGAGAAGCTTTTCTCAACCTTATGAAATAATTCCAACAAATTATATTTTATTTGTGTACCAACGCAAACAATTTTTAAAGTTCAAAATAAATGGCTTAAAAATATTCTAATTATTGCAAAGAGCACTCCATTCTAATTCTCTGGGATTTGACAGCAGTGAAGATCAGCGAAGAGTCTAGACTCATGAGCCAGAAATCCTGGCTTTCATTGTTGATTTTGCCATAGACTAACCATATGAAATTAGGTGAATTTCTTAACCTTGTTTTATATCTATAAAAGTGCATAATGTTATCAACCCAGGTATAGGTGCTCCTCAAATGTTCAGGATAGTGCTAACATACTAGCAAGTATTCACTATGTACTCATCATAATGAGCGTCAGCTTTTAAAGACAGTATTCCTAAAATTTTTAAGAGTGCAAACTCCCTTTTTGACAGTACATTTTCCTGTTTGAGTAGATTCAAAATATTGCGTAAGAAACCATTAGCTCTGCACAAGTTAATAAACTGACTTACTTTTTGGAGGATTCAGAACAATCTTCTCTTTGGAGCACATCTATGTTGGTCTCCTCAGGTGTGCCACACCTCTAACATCACCTGTTAGTTATGAGTTTGTATTGGGAGCAAGGACTCAAACTCTCTGTTATGGTTTGTATCTGGAATGTTCCCCAAAGTCTCATGTACAGAAAGCTTTGTCCCCAGTTTGGCAATCTTCAGAGATGGGACTTTTGGAAAATGATTGTATCATGAAGACTCATAGTGGATTAATCCATTGTTAGCTGAATGCACTACTGGGAAGCAGTGGAAACTATCAGAGATAGAAATTTATTGAAGGAAGTAGGTCACTAGGCACATGCTCTGGAAGAATATTTCTTGTTCCTGAATCCTTTCTCTCTCTCTTCTTTCTACTTCCTGGGTGCCATGAGGTGAGCAGTTTTCCCCCGCTGCACATTTTTGCAATAAGGTTCTTTTCCATATCAGGTTCAAAGCAATGGAACCAAATTACCATGGAATGAAACCAAGACCCCAAACGAATCTTCCTATAGACAAGTTGTTTTTGTCAAGTATTTGTCACAGTGACAATAAGATGACTAATAAGAAAATATGAGACTGAGAATTGGATCATTATTGCACCTGACTGTATGGTTCAGAAGTGTTTGGAGCTGGTTTGTAGGAGGCATTTAGAAAAGTATGGAGGTACAGACTAGAGAAACCTTAGAATATCATAAGCAAAGCTTAATGAACAGTTCTGGGGTGAGCCTGGTAGAACAGAATGTTGATAGGAATGTAGACAGTAAAGAATGTGTTCATGAGGTTTTAGATATGAATAAGGACACTATTGTAAATTGGACTACTGACCATTCATGTTGCATTTTGGCAAATAAATTGTTTATATTATGTCCATGTCCTGATACTTTCCCTGAGGCTGAATTTAAAGGTGATAGACTAATGAATATGGTGGAGGAAATTTTAAGGCAGCACAGCATTCAGGCAGTGGTGTAAATATTGCTGGCTACTTTTAGCTAGGTTTAATGTGAGACTATGGGGGAAAAAGCAGAGCATAAAGATTTAAAAATTTTCAGTTTATCCAGAAAAACACATACAAAATTATGCAATGGAAGTCTTGGTTGCTGGAGAGAGTAGTGCTATTAAAAAGAAACCAAATATTTTGCACAGACCCAAGAGAAAAGATGTCTTGAAGGCATCTCAGGAACCAGAAAGACTACACCTATTGCAGTTTCACAGGTGTAAAAGTAAAATCTCATTTGAAAGACTTTTAAGAAGAGAATAGTGTGTTCCATGCTCTCAAAGGGCTGCTTAGGAAATTGTTTCCCCAGGATTTGTTTCACTGTGTTTTGCCATCCAGGTGCTCAGAGGCTACTGCAGCTATGGTCCGAGTGGGTCTGGCTACTTCTTGATCTGGTGGTAAACTGTGGCATCATCCAAATAGTGCTAGTTTTGCAGGCTTAAGTTCAAGAGTTCAGGGTCATGGATGATATATATATATATCGATATCTATCTATCTATCTATCTATCTATCTATCTATATATCTATATCTATCTATATCTATATCTATATCTATAACAAGGTTGGAGTTCCTATGGACATATCCTAAAGCTGCGAGAGTGAAGTCAAAGGTACAGTAGAGAGCTCAAGAAGTTAGAGTTGACAGGAATATGGAACATCTGCCAATGAAAGCTTAGGGTAGCAAGCAGAGCCAGCCCAAGAATGAGGCCATGTGGGCTGAAACTGGTAAGATCATAAGGCTGGGTCTGTTTGGATTTTATCTCATCACATGTGCACTGGAGACAGGGCATGAAGCTATAGTATTTAATGTTTACCTTGATGGGTTTCTTTCTTGCTTTGCCTCCATACTTTCTTTGCTCATATTCTTCCGTTTTTGGAAAGGCAATGTTTGCTCTGTGCTGTTTATGTTGGAAGTGTATAACTTGATCTTTTTGTTTTGTTTTTAATTTTTGCCTTTAGTCTCAGAGGAGACTTTGGATTTGGACTTTGTAGCAAATCTGCTATTACTAAGACTAAGGGGACACTTGTAGTTAGACTAAGTGCATTTCACACTGTGAGATCAGCATGAGTCTTTGGGGGCCAGCAACAGAATGATATGGTTTGAATCTGAAAAATCCCCCCAAATATTACATTATTGAATGTTTGCTCCTCAAGGCACCAATCTTTAGAGTCCGAGTTTTTGTGATTACGATTAGATCATGAGGGCTCTGATTTCATTGGTGATTTAGTGGACTAATCCTTTGTTTAAAATATATTTTTTTAACGTTTATTTTTATTTGTTTATATGAGGTGCTGAGAATCAAACCCACTGCCTCACATGTGCTAGGCAAGCACACTACCAATGAGCTACAACCCTGGCCCCTGGACTAATCCTTTGACAGTTAAATCACTACTATTGGGAGGGAGTGGAAAGTACAGGAGGATGTGGGATCTGGTTGAAGGAAGTAGGTCACTGAGATTGTTCCCTGGAAGGTTATTTATTGTCTCTGGCATCCCCATTCCCGCCCCCCCCCCCTCTCTCTCTACTTCCTGACTCCCATGAGGTGAACACATTTTCTTCCTCATGTCCTTTTACCATGCTGTTTTGCCTCACTTTAGGCCCATAGCAACAGATTCAGTTGACCATGGACTGGAGCCTCCGAAACTGAGAGCCAAAAATAAATCTTTCTTCCTCTAAGTTGTTTTTCTCAGTTATTTGTCACAGCGATGGAAACTGACAGATACAGCGCCATATTCTACTTCTTAAAAGATCATCAAAGTCAGTATCCTCTTTATATCTTTTTAAAGAAGAATTACACTTATGTCTAATGTCACTGCTCTACTCTCCAAAATCCTCTGGGTGAAAGAGACCACTCTGAGGATTTGGAGACATCCTTTACTCCAGTACACAAGGTCTTCATTTCGAGAACCTTAGGAAACACTGTTTTCCTGATTATAACACTGAAAATAACTGTGATTTTCCTATGGCATGATGTTTATCTTATGAGAAATTTTAAATAATAACTTACCTTATTTTCCTTTTGGAGTTGTTGAGTAAACAGTTTTTAGGCAAAATTTTGGTCAGCCCCTGGCAAATATATAGAACCTTATGGCATAAAATTTTGATTAGCCTCATTTGAGGGTTGATTTTTATGTTTTGTTTGTCTTGTATTTGCCTAATTTTTCTTACATTATGAAATACGTTCTATTCAACTGAAATATGCATTTCTTTCAAAGCCACTTGAAATTATCTTTGTAACAAAGTAACTTAGGAATTAACAATAATAGCACTATAATATGTGGTTGACAAAAAAGCTAATGATTAAAAAATTATTTAATTGATGATGCAGAGAAAGTGAGAAGTATTTGGGGGGAAATAATGTGCTTATAAGTTTTGTCACAAAACAGTAAAAGATACTTTTGTTTATCCCAGTAGTTTAATATGTTTTCAATGCTGAAAATTATTTATAAAACATGTTAAACTACTTTGAAATACAATGATAGAACACATGTTACATATTAATGACATTTTGATTTTTAATTTCATAAAATTTTATTTTTTATGGCATACAAACTATTGCTATCAATTAGAATTTTTTAATAGAACTTTTCTTAAGAAAAATAATTTAAAATGTCAAATGTAAAAGTATGTAAGGGATAATAAACAATCTGTTAAGGAAATTATTTTCTTTTATGAAGTGTGTCTTTTCAATTAAATTTTATGGTTTAGAATTTTGGTTACTCTCAGGTAAAAGGTTGAAATTTGCATGTTAATAGTAACATTCTATAAAAAAAACAGTGTAAAGGTGTATATTTTTTCCTTATTCATTTTGACAAGGTGCTAAATTAAGAATCTCAAGGAAATATGCCTCATCAGAACAATGATTACATAAAATGATTACCATCATCTTCCTCCATAAGTTATGGGTAAGTATTAATTTTTAAAAATACATGACAAGTAAATCATTAGAGAAAAAGGTAGTTTCTTGTGTTGATATATATTTGTCAAAAGAAATTATCTCTCTTTTAGATCTTGCTCTTTGAGCACTCAGAAATGACAAGCATTTGTTACATATGTTCAGCTGACAATGAGGCCGTGTCACATGAAAGACAAATGAAAAGAATTGGATTAATTTAGTTATAAAGAGATTTACATTTTGCTGTTTCCAACATGTCTTTTGGAGATTGATGAATATGAAATGAGATAAGAAATCCCTTCAGAAGTTACTATTGCTGAATATGGTAGAGAAATTGCTCTTGCTGAAAGATGGATCAATTTACTGTCAGGTAAAGCCAGGGAAAATTCCCTTGTGTTATCAACTAATCTTACCTGAGGGGGAATATTATGCAAGATGTATGGCACTGCTTTCTCCCTGTCCTGGAAGTCAGGTGATTGTGCACTACACCAGTTTAACAAGATTTCTGCACTTTCATTTAATTTATATGCCAGCTTAACCATGTGTCTAAAACAAATATTGTCTGATCTTTTCTGTCCACTAAGCCTCTTGTGAAATATTTTCACCATTTAAAATTAAATATTAAATCTTTTATAATAAAACCTAATTTTCGGAAGTCGTTTGCTTTGCTTTATTTTTCCTTAAATTTTTGGTTGAAATATCCAGTGAGTAGAAGATAACCAATGTAATGCAAATAGGATTCTGTTATTTTTACCTGCTTATAATCTTTGAGGTGCATACTCTTATGTTAACCAGAATCTTTATTTCTTCTTCTTCATTAGCCTTTGTAGTCAATATTTATGATAGCACAAAATCACAAAACTGTAATTCTGTATAATTCAAATACTCTATGGATTTCACTAGTGTTTTGCCAAGCACAAAAATTGCAATAAAAATCAACTTAGTGTGAAAATTCTTTCCAAGAAAAATATTTAAGTAGCCTAGACATAAGTATTTTAGAATGAACAAGCATGATAAGGAGACTGCCCATTCAAACAGCTAGGATAATTTTCAAGCCCCCGAAGAACTATTTAATTATCTACTTCAGTTTTATGAAATAATGCTCTTTGAGAATACTTGGCAGACTTTGTATATTTGTAATACCTGATGCAATACTGAGACCTGGAGAGGGATATATGGTTATGATTCAGGTACCTTTTACTATAAAATAGATAAAAATGATTAGCTCACATCACTCCTTGCTTAAAACCCTAGAATGTCCACTTAGAGTAGAACCCATGTTTCTGGCAGGGCTCTCTACCCTGCCATCTGTCTTCCCTTCACCTTGCAACTTAGTCCTCATTGTAAAGCCCTCGCATGTAGACTATTTCTGTTCATGTCATTTTGAGGCTTTTCATGTGCTTCTAATATGCTTAGGTCTTGCCCATGGGTCTTTGACCTAGCTATTATTCCAGCCTGGAATGTTCTGCCTTGAGATTCTGTACCTGGCTTGCAAATTCTGATATTCAATTTTTATTTAAGTGTGACAGCTTGAGGAACTTCAGCAAATCCTTCTTTGATCACTCAATCTAAAGTAGTCTTTTAATCACTTTCTATTACATTATTAGTCTGGCTTGAGTTTTTCAGTGCACATTTAAACTATTGATATGTTCATACTTGATTATTGCTTATCTCCTCCTGTTATATGCTTTTCCATAGCAGAGATCTTGTCTATGTCATTGACTGCGGAGAATATTGTTGGTATTAACTAAAAATATGTTCAAATATTACAAGATCTCTGCTATGGAAAGACACATGCTATAACAGGGAAAGATAAGCAACAAACAAATATGAACATATCAATACATCAAATGTGCACTATAAAAATTCAACCCAGGCTAATGTCATTGAAAGTGTTTGAAAGTCTACTTTAGATTGAGTGATCAAATAAGAATTTGCTGAAGTTGCTCAAGTTGTCACATTTAACTGAGAAATTAATAACAGCATTAGCAATCCAGGTTTAATATATTAATTATCAATGACAGATCTATCTTGATATTATCTAGTTTATATAGTAAGTCCATACAGTGATGTTTCATTTATGAATGAAATTATTAAACTTTATGCATATGAAAATGTATCCAAGTGTTTTTGAATTTTTGCATTGAATATTGTTTGACCAGTTTGTTATGATGCAATAGAATCATGATTTACTATTCTTTGATTAAAATTTTGGTACATTTATATATATAGTTTCTATTATTATTATTATTATTATTATTATCATTATCATTATTTCTCCTATATGGCAGCTATTACTTTAGATGTGAGTTCAGCTCAGAAGTTAATATTATTCCCATTTTGCAAATGAAAAATTGAAATCTCCATTCAAGAAGATGAAAGGCAGGTCTTCAAGGTTGCAGTAAATTCCTATATTTTTTGGCATCTATTTTGAATATAGGTTTAACTTTATTATATAAGAAGTAAGCTTTGTCATCCTTGATACCACTTTATGTATTATTCCAGGTCCTCAATGTGTTCAACCTAGATGTCTGCCTTATTCAACTATCTCCTGGTGACCACCTTCCTGTGGGACACTTAGATACAGCCTCCTTGACTCACTTCGCTAACTCTCACACTTGGCATCAGCTATGCAGATATGCTACAGTGACTATCTCTCACATTGTGACCCCCATAGAATATCTGCCTTCTCTAAACACACCTATTAAAACTCATGCTTAAGGGATGCTCTGGACCCCAAAAAGTCCACATCACATAGTTTCATCTCTCTCCAGCTCTTCATCTGTTGGTTGAACTTATTGTCCTTGCAACTTTCACTTTGACTCTTACAAATACCCCTCTTTACTCATGAAAATGTAACAAACTGCCTTTATTCATGTGGTTGTGTTGCATTGCCTTCTCTGTATCTCACACAATCAATAACTAACTTTTCTCCCATGTTGGGCTCTTTTACAGAGTGGTTATTTTGACAAAAATAGACTGGATACATGTGAGATAAAAGCCACATGGTCATCTGCCAGTATAAACAAACTTCCTATGAGAGGGACGCCTGGTCACTGGTCAGATACTTAGTCATTATTCCATTTACCAGAACAAATAAACAAACAAATCTCATGGCAGGTGCATTGCAAACATCCACAATCAAATCACCTGGAGCTCTGTCAGATCAGGGACATAGTTTATAGCTACTCTCCCAAGACAGAGCTCAGGACCAAATTAAAAATGAAGTAGAGATCAAGGCTCTTTCCACAGAACCATTTACAGATTTAAAAAATCAAGTCTTGATAAAGAGTACTTTTTTTCTATAAATTCTCATGACAACTTGTGCCACAATAGTATCAACATCATTTATATAAATTAAAATGGAAATTAATGCACAAACTTCCTACAGTTGCTTTCAAAGCAAAGGTCCAATAAAGAACAAAATATTTAAATTAAGATTACTAGGAAAATAAAGTTCCGTATCAGGAAACAATAGGGCATATTTGTTAACTGAAAGAGAATTGGGATGAGGGAAAAAGTAAAACAAATTAAAAAAAATCTAAGTAAACAACAAAGAAAAAATACATTAGCCTTTTTTTTGTTGTTTGATTTTTCATTCAGTGTTGTGATACAAAGATGCGTGATTGTTTTTATGCTGCTTGTTTTCTTCATTGGTGAGATTAAGATCATCCATTTTTTAGTATTCTTTTAGTATGGCTGATAGGAATGATTAAAGCAATGTGCAATTTATTTTGATATAGTAGAAGCATGATTCTATTAGGATGACAAGTGCAGGGAACTCATGTGACATGTCACACTTGAAGCCTGAGGTCTCTCTTAATGAAAGTCAGAGTGTACATCTTGGAAACTGAGATTTGCTTCTCCTTTGGGGAAAAAGCTTGAGCTCTCTATTACAAGGAAATTTTTAATCTATTCTTAATTTAGTTTGGGATATGCAAAGCCTTAGAATTAGGAATATTTTTATGCTTATGTCTTTCTTTCTCCTAAGTGTTTTGTATATGCTTTCTTGTTGTAAAATAATTTAATTAAATATGATACAAGCAGTAAACATTTACTAAATATGGATTGAGGAATAAAAAGAGGAATAGTATGGTGGAGACCCAGTTACACACCATGAGGATCTCTTCTGTTTCAGGGAAATAGCTGGTAGGGACACAGATGGTTTTATTGGAACCTTTTGTGGCCACCACAACTAATAATATGATTTTGTCTGCACTTTCCTTGCATACCACTGTCACCCCTGACTTATTTTTTACAGATGTGGTTCTAGTTAGTTTTTCTTAATAGAGTGACTTTTCTCTTGAACATGAGAAAAAAAAATGTTAAAATCTTCTAAACAAGCTTTTCAGTTTGTAAATACCAAAGCAATTATGTTTGAAGGACCCTGCAAACTGTGGCTTAATAGTCTCTCTACAGCTTGCATTGTCCTTATAAAATAGATCACTCTTCCCAATGTTCTGTGTTTCCAATTGTAGCACTGAATACTTAAAATGTAGAAATAAAATATGGTCTCCATGGAATTATCATAACATCTTTAGTTCCATTTTCATACTAACATAATTAAATGTAACTGAATTTAGTAAAATCATAAATCAGTAAAGTGACTTGCCTATGGAAATAAGATATATTATTTGTCAATAAATAAACTGAGTATTGGGTTCATTATCTCATTTTGTGCTTTAGCATAGAATTTTTATGTACATAAAATTTACAGTTTATGTAGCCTAAGAAGTAAAACAGATAAATACAAAAAATGATTTTTTTAATTCCACAGTGAAACATCACTTACATTTATTCTAGTTAGCAGGACCCTTTTTTGCATATAATACATTAAAATTAAATATAAGCTCTCTTTTCAGAGATCTGTTTTTGCCTATTTCATATTAGCCTTTAAGTAGTAATTCTCAAGTTTAAGTGTGCATCATAATCACCAGGGGAGTTTGCAAAACACTGACTCTGGGACTTACAAATTTTTAAACTCTCTGGGTCTCAGGTGGGGTCCAAGACTATGCATTTACAACACATTCTCAGGAGATGCCAATCCTGGTGTTCCAGGTGCCATAGTTTAAGAAATTCTGCCCTGGATAAATCATTTTATTTCTTGTTCTTCCTCTATCGCATCTGTGAAATAATGTTAAATTAAATGCTCATCCAATAAATAGGTAAGCGACATATATATTATGTACTTTATTAGGCATGGTTCTTGTTTATGAGAGGATTAAGGAGAAGGAAGTGACTAATTTTCCCTGTGATAGAAGAAGCTGGGAACACTTTATGAAGGAATTTTAAACTCAAAACCAATAAAATTGGTCATAAAAAAGTTAAAAATATAGAAATAGCTAGAGATGTTGTTCAGTGATGGAGTGCTCACTTAGCATTCATAAAATCATGGATTCGATCCCCAGAACTGCAAAACAAAACAAAATATAGAAATCCATAAATTAAAAAAAAGGCCTCTTGCCCTCTATCTCCATCTCTGCTCCACCTCACAATTCACACTTCGTAGACAACAGTTTCAATAGTTTAATGTGAAATCTGTCAAAACACCTCCGAGTTCTCCATCCTTCAGGAGTGATTAATTAAATATATAGACAAAATGGCCCAAACTCTATAGCTCACATACAACTGAATTTTTTTAAATATATATTTTTCAGTTGTAGTCAGACACAATATCTTTATTATTTATTTATTTATTTATTTTTATGTGGTGCTGAGGATCGAACCCAGTGCCTCGCATGTGCTAGGTGAGCACTCTACTGCTGAGCCACAAATCCAGCCCCTACTACTGAAATTTAAACAAATATTTTCAAATATTTCCTAGTATTCCTAATATGTAAAGGATATTTTACTGTTACCTCTGGCTCCAGATTCTCTCTATTGATTCCGTTCTTGTTCTGCACCTTAGTGTCTGCTTCTTGGCTGCTGTTCCTTTTTTGTTCTGCATTGTTGGACACAAGGCACCTTTATATCTTCCTCTCCCAAAGCACCATAAATCCAAGGCTGTTGTGTATAACAGATTTATGCCAAAGATATTGGGTTCAGCGAGGGTAATTATAGCAATGGAAGAGAAACAATTTCAAAATCAAATGTCAAGTATTATAGTTTCTAAAGATATGCCATATGTTTATCTATCTGTTCTTAAAATGCTGTCTACTACCAGGCTTGTAGAAACCCTTTTCTTCCTTTCTGCAAACTCTAACTAATGTCCATGACACTCCCACCAACTAAGGGACAGCCAGCCACAATTCCCAAATTCCTGTTCCTTTATCATGCAAAGCATATTTTTATCATGCTAAATATCAATCTTTTCTCCATTAGACCAGTTATGAGCCTTACATTTTATAACTAAAATCTAGTGGTCTCTTAAAGTAATCCTTTATCTTTAGTATTATAAAGCAGAAATTTAAAAAACTATATATATTCATCAACAAATATTGTCAGTTTTATTTATACATCATAGCTCCAATTCATCTGCAATATTTTGGATCATAAAAATTCCGTAAAATACATTCCTAGAGGTGGAATTGCTGAGCTTCTTACTGCTACTTTTAATTTTATTTTTAAAAATATTATTCAGGAAGCCAAGTGGACAAGACCTGAGGAAGCATTCTGGTAAGCATTTAGCAAAAATTATCAATGGTCTGGAGGAGAAATTATGAATACATAAATGAAGTAGTAAAAGTAATTACAACTTGAGATTCATGATGTATTTAGGATATAGAATTGATGATGCTTTATCTAAGATCTCACATAAAGGATGGGGGGGTGTTGAAAATAAATCTTGATTTTTTTTTTTTGTAGTTACTAGATGGATGGTTATGTTAGAAATTTTGTTGTCACTATTACTTTATATTTTACGCTTTGGTCTCATGTCAACTATGCATCTGAGAATTTATATATGTCAAGAATGTGACTAAATAAGAATAACCAGAAATCTGTTTTAGACCCAACTGTTAGATTGAAGATTGTAAGATTCATATCTGAAATACTGTGGACACATTTATGTATTTATATTTCAGACATGACAGTTATATTATCCTGATTTAATATAGGTAACAGTTGATAATGAGACCTCACTGAGAAATAAGTAAAATAAACAAACAAACAAAAACAAAACTTACCACATGAATTCTAGAGACAAAAAGAGCCAAGTGAAAAAAGATGTCACTCCAGGATGCACGTGAATGGACACACATAAGAAGATTCTATAGAAGAGCTGAGATCTGTAGTTGTACTAGGGAATCCAATACTTCTTATAGAAATTCACAATAAGGAGTAACTAAGGCTAGCTTCCACATATTTGTAAATTTTCAAACTTGGGTTTTATTATTGATTTATAATTTAATTCCACTGTGGTTGCAGAATATGCTTTGCATAACATCAACCCACTTAAATTTACTGAACTTTTTTTTGTGTGTGAACTTAAATATTATCTCTCCATAGACAGTGAATGAAGCAAATATCATAATAGTATCATTTGCAATATTAATAAAATAGTCTAATTAATTTTTTTTAAATTATGTTATTTGGGGCATTCTTAGATGAGGTTTTTCTTAGATATTGGTTAAGTTTAGTTTACAGTGTTTTCCATATACTCATTTCCTTGTTCATCTTCTTCCTAAGTGCTCTATCAGTGAAATATTCTTGGGGTTGGGGTTGTGGCTCAGTGGTAGAGTACTTGCCTAGCAAGTGTGAGGCACTGGGTTAGATCCTCAGCAGCAAATAAATAAACAAACAAATAAACAAACAAAACATACATATTGTACCTATCTACAACTAAAAAAAATATTAAAGAAAAATTATTTTTAGCAGTACTCATGATTGAACTGTACCCAGGGCCCTGTGAAAGCTAGGCAAGCACTCTGCCACTGAGCTACTTCTCCAGTGCTTTATATATACTTTTTTGAGGCAGGACCTTGCCAAGTTGCCCAGGCTGGCCTCTAACTTGTAATTCTTTTGTCTCAATATCGTCAGTTTTTGCTTCATGTATTTTGGTGTTCTTTTTTAGGTTTTCATGTCCACAGACCAGTTGTGCCAGGGCAGTGGGAGGGTACTTTCTTTGCCCTTTTATAAACCCACCCCACTGCCCTGGCACAACTGTCAGTGAGACCCCATCTCTAAATAAAATTCAAAATATGGCTGAGGATGTGGCTCAGTGGTCAAGTTCCCTGAGTTCAATCCCCGGTACCAAAAATTAATAAATAAAGGTATTGTGTCCACCTACAACTAAAAAAATAAATGTAGAAAAAAATAATAATACAACCAAACTATCTTATAAAAATGAAAGTGAAATAAAATTACTCTCAGACAAATCAAAACAGAAAGAATATGTTGCTACCAGACCTGACTTAAAAGAAATGCTAAAGAAAATTCTTCAAGCTGAAAACAAATGACATCATACAGTAGTTTAGAATCCACATTAAAAATAAAGATTGTTGGTAAAGGAAGTAGGTAATTGTAAAAAGCAATATAAAATTGCATGTTTTTCTAGTCTTCTAATTTTAAAATTAATTGCATAAAGCAGTGTAAATATAATTGTGTATACATATATAAAAAGGAAATGTATTTGGCAATAACAGCAGAAGGAGATGAGTGCGAACACAACTGTGATGGAGTAAGAAAATAGAGCAAGATGGTGACGGGAATCCACGGTAAGAAGTGAAGACAATCAGAAAGGAGAAGAGTGGCCAGTGAAACACCATGTTCCTGAATGCCCTCCTTCCTGATCCCAAAAAACTAGCCGAGTTAAGGGAACAAGAGCAATCCTGGGCCAGAAAGTCCAGATGCACATTATCTTGAAGGACACTGACTTTCTCTTATACATACAAGGAGGGAGGGGCAGTTAGTTCTATCTATGGAAAGCTCCTTTCTTCTATGTTCACAAGGACGGTTCTCCTGAGGATGCTCATCACACAAGGAATCTAAGCAAGCCAGTGCTTCAGCCTAACATATAAGATCCTCAGGGCAGAACTGAGGACACTGGAAAGGACACCTGTCACTCCTCCAGCTAGCTGCTGGTGGACAAAGCACCATGAGGGAGAGAAAACACTTCTTGGCAGACCATTGGGAGGGAAGAGGTGCTACTGGCTCTGCCTGTCATCACTGAACACTTACAAAACAATCATTGCTGTTTTGTAAGCTTTCCCTAATAAGCCACATGACCTGCTTAGTTGCTTAGCACCTCCCTGTTGCTGAGGCTGGCTTTGAACTCTTGGTTCTCCTGTCTCAGCCTCTGGAGACACTGGGATTACAGGTGGGCACCACCATGCCCAGCTGTATATGGCATTCTTGGTTAAAAATATTGTACTCTCAGCATTGGAATATGTCAGCCTACACGCTTCTGCTCTCTATTATTACTAATGAGAAGGTAGCTGTTAAGCTTATTTGGGTGCAATTTTAAGCGCTGGATTATCCTTTTCTCTTACAGATTACAATGTTATTTTTTTACATATTACTTTCAACCTTTCTAGCTATAACATGTCTGGGGTGAGTCTCTGTATTTATCCTACATATAGTTCACTGGGATTCTCAAATGTGTAGATGAGTGTTTTCAGCCAATAAGGGAGATTTTGAGCCATTCTTCTTCACATGTTTTTCTTTTCCTCTCCTTTCTCTCTTCTCCTTGTGGTTATTACTTTCCTTTCAGGTTGGTGTGCTTAATGTTGTGACACGTTCCTCTGCACTCTGTTCATTTTTCTTCCTTCTTTTTAGTGACTGACCTTCACATTGCATCAGCTCCATCGATCTATCTTTGAGTTTGCTGATTCTTTCTTCTGCCATCTCAGATCTACAGATGGTCCCCTCTAGTGAATTTTTAAAACTTTGCCTACTGTACTTTTCAACTGTAGAATTCATGTGTAAGTGAATGCAGACCAACTGACAACTTGATATTATTTTCATTCAGAAAAATACTCAGTTTTGTTAAGAAATGGCATTTTAATTGACATGCTCATACATTTAGAAAATATTTCCTGTTAAACAGAAATATTTGGAATAATGATACATTTCTATTCTCTGATTTTATTGTGGTTTGCAATGTGTGTGTATGTGTATATGAAAAATATATGACTTTAGCTGAGGAGAATTCTTTGCTTAATTAATTAATTAATTCTATGAGCCAAAAAATACATATATATGACTGTTGTTATAATTGTTTACCATAGCAATTTCTAAATTGGGTAGAATAATTAAGAATGATTTAACATTAGTAGAAGTATTAAGTATTTTATATTACTGTAAGTTGTTTATGACATGCATACTTCTTCCTAATATTAAAATTATGCAGCAAAGTTATATGTCTTCTGCAATATTAATTTGCCTTAAGGATAAACCCTTCCATTTTAATTTAATTGTGAAATAAAAGGTTTGAACAGAAACTTCATGTCACTCTAAATAGAATCAGGATCAAGTAACAAATCAAGTGGCAAAAATAACATAGCCATTGCCACAGAATCATACAATTTAATCATGAATTACTTTAATGTTTTAATAACAACATATAGATACTTTATAACAACTATTTTGAAGACACACTTTTCTCTGTACTTAAAAATGTGCTATGTGATTTTCAAGGGAAGTTAGCATTATGTATAGACTAGGTGTCTTGTGGTTGAAACGCAGCCACATCAATGTTTATAGCAGCTCAACTCACAATAGCTAAACTATGGAACCAACCTATGTGTCCTTCAACAGATGAATTGATAAAGAAAATGTGGTATATATGCACAATGGAATATTATTCAACCTTAAAGAAGAATGAAACTATGGCATTTTCAGGTAAATAGATGGAACTAGAGAATATCATGCTAAGTGAAATAAACCAATCCCTATAGACCAAAGTCCCATGTTTTCTCCGACAGGTGGATGCTGACTCACAATGGTGGTGGTGGTGCATCGAGAAGAATAGAGTTACTTTGGATAGGTAGAGGGGTAGAGGGGAATGAAGGGAAGGGAGGGGTCTGGGGTTAGGAGGGGTAGTAGAATGACAGAAATTATTATCCTGTGAACATATATGACTACATGACTGATGTGCTTCTACATCACATACAACCAGAAGAATGAAAAATTATACTCCGTTTAAGTATGATGTGCCAAAGTGCATTCTATTGTCATGTATAACTAATTAGAACAAATAAAAAATTTTTAAAAAGAATCAAATTGACATTTTTTAGTTAGAAAAAGTTCAGTTTTTCACAGTTGTTCCTTCCTATACTTCTTTCTTATTCAGTCTATAATAATATTTGAAATAAAATGTCCCAAGTTAAATGTTTATTAGAAACGAACCACACCATGAATGTCACATGATTAGTATAACCCAATGAGGAAGATTTTTATGGCTTTCCCCCCGGGGCCATGTAATACATTGTGAATGGAATCATGAATGGACTGTAAGCCAGCCTCAGCAACCCAGAGAGGCACTAAGCAACTCAGTGAGACTCTGCTTCTAAATAAAATACAGAAAAAGCCTAAAGATGTGGGCTCAGTGGTTAAGCACATCTGAGTTCAATCCCTGGTACCAAAACAAAAGAGAATGAATTGTTACCAGTTTGGTTTTCTGTTTTTAACCATATCAATAGTAGCAGTGTGACCTCAGAATTGACCATCTCTTTAGAATTCTCTCAAGCTTTTCTGCCAAAGAAGGTATAGACTTTGATTTGATAATCTCTATAGTTGCCTCTATTGTCAAATCAGTTTCCTTGACAATCTGTTCTGTGATTGTGGGTGTATATGTGTCTGTCTCTGTGTGGGTGTCTGTGTATTGAGTGTCTACGTTTGCCAGTATATCAGATGCAATAAAGTTGTAGAGCGATTTACTTGAAAATGATCCTATTGTCCTCATTTCTATATGAGCACTTCTTATAATTATATAACAAGGTACTTAAAAGAATGGAAAAGAATATAATGCAGGAGACAGCGATTTATTTTTTTTTTCAATTCCTACACAAGAGACCATCACACTTTTACTATTTAGCATCACTGAATATCACAGAAACTCCAAGAGAAAAACTTTCCTGATCTCAATTTTACAGGAAAGGAAATTGGCTTTCAAAGAGATCAGGTAAGTTGACCAAGTTCACATAATTAAGTGGTACAGAAATGTGAAGAGAGGAACAAAAGATAGGGATAAGGGCCGGGTTTGTGGCTCAGTGCAGAGCACTTGCCTCCCACATGTGAGACACTGGGTTCGATCCTCAGCACCACATAAAATGAAGTCAACAAAATAAAGATATTGTGTCCATCTATAACTAAAAAAAGAAAAGAAATAGATGATGGATAAGAATGTCATCGTGAGAAAGTCAAAGAGGGGAAAAGGAAATAGAAGGAAACAAGTCAGGGTGACTTCATCTGGTTTTTTAACTAAAATCTGGTTGGTTGGAAAATTTGATACATAAAAGGAAAGTGCCCCAGTGGTCTGCAACTTCCCCCATGCTAATGAAAAATCAATCTATTCTAGCCAGCATATAATAGTGGAAATAAAATAGATTTGGAAAGGATACAAAACAAAACAAAAGAGGCTGTTGTTATGGGTGCACTTAAGACCATTAACTAATTCTTAATAAGTTTTAATATGCCTGGACTGTCCTCTATTTTGTGGGGAGGTACTGGTGTTTGAACCCAGGGTACTTTGCCACTGAGCTATATCCTCATCCACAGTCCTATTTATTTATTTATTTTAAAACATGGTTTCTCTAAGGGTCTTGTTAAATTGCTAACATTAACATTGAAATTGATATTCTTCTGTCTCAGCTTCTATAGTACTGGGATTTTAGGCACGTTGATCTCTCTATTCTTAAATACCAACTCATTTGGACACAATAAGAACCATTGAGTAGGAACAATTATTATCATACTTACTTCATATGTAAGGAAATTAAACATAGAAAATTTTGGTAATTTGCTAATGATGGTACTGCCAATGAGAAATGGTAATCGTAAGAATGGTAAGATAAGAATTCTAGTATATTCTCGATAGATTTGTACTATGCAATATACATGCCTGAGCTCTTAAAATGGAGCTGGTCCAGGTGAAGATATGTTGTAAGTGCAAATAGATGATGAATTTTGAAGACTTCATGTGAATAAAGAAGGTTTAACTATTGGTTATAGAAAAAAAAGAATCACATTTCATATAAATTGGGTTCATACATTTTAATATTAAAATTCATTGTAACTATGTTTATCTTTTGGAAAACATAGCCACTTTAATTTAAAATTAATCTAAATCTGTGGCTGGCATTCTATATCTTTTGGAATGTTCTGGTTCAGAGCACAGATAATATGTCTTCACCACTATGCACTACTCCCTCCTGTTGTCCGTGTGTACTAGGGTACATCGGTCTACATTTCTGTTATTCCTTTAGTCCATGGAGTAAACTCATAATGATCTAGGTAGAAGTGAGATAGACCAGATGTTTAGCTATGCAAATGTGAGACAACTGGGCCCCTTTGACTTTGAGCTTGTATAATATGGAATGATAAAACAAAAGCTTCTTGATGGAGATAGAGACAACAACTGGATAGAATTAATACATTTTCACAACGCTTTCAGGGCATCTGAGGAAGAAGAACCAATATCCTAACTTCAGTACTCCAGAGTCTAAGAGAGTTTGTTGGAAGGAAAACCAAAAGGTTAAGATTGTGACCAGCAGTAGAGACAGTATTTAATCTCAGAAATTAAATGACCTTGAGGATAGGAAATGACCCATAAAAAGGTTTAAGATTTGATAGAAGATGATTGTTTTTGGCACAAGGTTTTTCTTGAGTTAAAGACCCTTTTAAAAGACAGACAACTTCGAGAGACTTCATTGCAACACACGGGGAAGTGAATGTGAGCAAACAGAGCTGTAATTGTGGTCCCCCGTGGAGGCCACTGCAATATCAGTGGGTGAAAGGAGGAAGAAGCCCTCACCATAGGCACCAAACATTTGTCCTTCATTTGTCCCTCACCAGCAGTGGGGCAGGAAGAAGTAGGAGCAGCTGTGAAGTGATCAGACTTGAGTTGTTTGCTGTACTTTTGGACTCAGTCTCTGAGGCTTCCAGTGATTTTTGTAGGGAAAGCCTCAGTTGGAGTTTTGATCATCCCTTTTTCAGGCTGTTAGTGAAGGAGGAATCCCCTACCCGAGTAGTGTAAGATGCCTGAACACGAAATGCATGGCCCCAGGTAGATGATACAACCTGCAGTTTCTTAGCCACATGCATTCGCAGTCCAGGGGAGGAGGAGTCTTCACACTGTGCAAGACCCCATTGGCACAATGCGAACAGATAGCTGCTGTGGGAGGCAGGCTGCATAGTACCGAGAGGGTGAAGTGTTCCCTGGTTCTTGTAGGAGGGTGTGATTGGTTTGTTTGAGTATTTTCTTGGGCTGGCAGGGAAGGGGCTCTTTATAGATTCAATACTGGATGGAGTAGAGCTGATCTATTTCCCAAAGGAAATGATCTTTCCTGCTGGGTAGAGCCCTTATCTGGCACGGACTGGATAACTTGCAGTTTGGGTGCAGTGAGACTCAAAGGCGTCAAGGCAGCACATGAAATTTTAGGCTTCACAATACATCTTGAAGATTTTGGATTTCTGATTGGTTGTGTGAGCACCTAAGCAATTAATTGGAAAATTTATGAGGTATGACTGTATTTATACACTTGAGAGCATACATAGAGAAGATAGTTTTGGTTTCTACAGTATGATGTAATTTCCCATTTTGCTCTAGAGTATATGAAAGATCTTCAGAAACCATAATGTGCTGAGCAAATTATATTTTTGTGAAGAAACTTGCTGGAATACCATTTTAGATTATTTTCCTTAGAATTGTTCAAGCTTGAAATGGCATTTCAGAACTCATTTTAAAATAAAAATAATTTCAGATGTTGTGTAAAGAACACATGTTCTTGGGCTGG